>NC_034409.1:30797896-31071931 GCF_002078875.1 Numida meleagris | reverse complement strand
GGGGGGCAGGGAACGGGGCCGGGGCGAGGCCGGGGCAGGGGGACGCCGTACCCCGATCCCCCCGCATCGCTCCGCCGACAAGGCCGAGCCACCAACCTGCCTGCCTGCTTCCTCCTTCCACCCCCCACCTTCCCTAACCCGCTGGAAATAGGCCGGTTCCCGGCACCCCGGCCCCCCCCGCCGCCCCCGGGGGTCAGAGGAGACTTTTGGGAAGAGGTTAGCGGGAGGGAAACCCAAATTAAAACTTCCACTCACCTTCCCAAATCCGCCTAAAGTGGTGACTCTGGTGTAGAGAGCGTGAAGATCCAGCTCCTTCCCACCCACCACAGGGATCTTCTTAAAAGGAGACCTGCCAAAGGAGATCCACACAAAACACCGCCACTTGTCAGCTCTGCCCCCTCTTCTCCCCTCGCCGGGGCCGCCGTGTCCTTCAGGGAAGGGGCTGGAAGTTGGATCTGCTCGGTTAAAGCCTCCCCCCCTCCCGTGCCATCTCCCCATTTTCCTCACCCTCTGCTGTGGTGAAACTGCCGCAGCTCGTCCAGGAAAGCGAGTCCCTTTCTCCGCTGGTCTGCGTGGTTTTTACCCGTCGAATTTGCCATTTTTGTATTAAAAAAGGTCCTCGTAAAAAAAAAAATAAATCCAATTTGAAAAAAAAAAAAAAAAACGGCCGACGACAACAACAACAATCCCCGGCTCCTCCTCGCCTTTAAGAGACCCAGGTGCCCGTGCTCGGCCGGGGATCGGCCATGGAGAGGGGCTTGCTTGAAAAAAAGTTTAAAAGGAATAAGGGAGCCCCGCGAGTGCGGTAACGGCGAGTCCTGCCTCCACACAGCGCGCGGGCACAGAGACGGGAGCGAGAGGGGCACGCTCCGCGATTCCTCCTCCCGCTGCCGCTCTCAGCACCGCGAACCCAACCGATCCAGCCTGCACATGAGACTCAACATGGTGCTGCTGGATCACACAATGAATTGGGTTACTGTTGTGGCGGGGTGGGGGGAGCCGGAGTGAGGTACTGACAGTGTGTGTGTGTTACAGACGCGGCTCCGCGCGGTCGCCCTCTCCCTCGCTCGCTCCCTCCTCTCGCACACACACACTGCACGGCTACGGCGGCGGCGGCGGTGGCGGCGGCAACGGGATTCACTTCTCTTCTCTCTCAGACAAAAAGATCTGAGGCCGCCGTGCTTCTGCCTGGACGAGAGCGCAACACAGCGGAGCCCGGAGGCCGCTCCCGGTACTGCACGAGGCAGCTCCGAAGGCAAAAGCCAGCGCAGCCCCAGCAAGCAGTTCCTGGCGGGGAACAATAGGCTCCTCTCGCCGCTAAGGGCTCATCTGCAATGTGCCGCAAACTTCACACAAAGCCGGGCGGAAAGAGAAGAGGGAGAGGGACGAGAGGGGAGGAAAAAAACGGCTACTACCGGTTGTTCCAGGGCGAGGGCCGGGAAACGCGCCCGCCGCGCCGGGCTCGCTCGAGCGGCCGCTCCCCGCTCCGGGGGGAGGGCGGGAGAGGTGGGCTCGGAGCGCCGGGCCGGGTAATGGGGCCGAGCCGAGCGCCCCGAGTTCAAGGGGAGAGGCAACAGCGACGGAAGGGGGCACTGCCGGATTTTGACTTTTGGAAAAGTTTGGAGTCCCCCGGCCCGAGGTGTTCCCAAGGACAGGAAATCTCCCCGGATTGGCGTGGGGGTGGGGGAGCGCCGTGCGGCGGGGGCGGCGGGAGCCCCGCTCCGGGCCGGGGGGCCCGCACTACCCCGAGGGAGGCGCGGAGCTGGGGGTGCCCCGAGCACTGCAGCAGGGCCGGGACTCCGCCAGGCCCTGCAAATACATATTTTTCTTCTCTTCGAGATACTGTGCCCTGTAATCAGCTCTAGGGCTGCTCTGCTCCATCCAAGGCATGTTGATGTGTCTGTATGTTGTTGAAAGGAACGTACACGCACATTACTGAAGAAGGAAGGGCATGGCCCTCACCCCAGACAGAAGTGGCAGCCCACCTTCCTCTCTGCATATGGTGGAGCAGTATTTGTAAATATTTCCCTCATCACGTGTATCCAGCGCCCAGGAGCGCGGGAGGTACCTGTGGCCAGGCCAGGCAGCTGGGGTGAGAGGCCTGCGGGCCTTCAGCCCCAAACCTCCCCAAGGCGAAGCTGCGGGGCTCCAGGTGGGCCTCTGTGCCTCCCTACTGTAACTGAGCTGCAGGTGAGGGCTCTGGAGGAGCACTCCTCCCTCACAGCCAACACCGAAACCCGGGGCCAGGCGGGGCCTTGAGTTGTCCTTAAGCAGAACTCCTCGTTAAAGTCAGTAAGGAGCTGTGGGGCACGTTATGGCCCCGAGGGAGCACTTAGAGGAAAACTGTAATTCCCTTCTATTCCATGTACTAACTTACTTCAGGAAATAAAACATATATATATATATATATATTATTTTGGAAGATTTTTTTCCTCTCAAGTGTTTCAGCTTGAATATAGACATGGAGACGTGCAGCTAGACGCTTGCTGAACCTTGGGTCACACTTGTTGTGGGGTCAGTGGGCTAGGAAAGAAATAGCCCAGTTTGAAATTAATAAATATTGAAAATGGGCCTCTCTGTGTGGATGGAATGGTGGTGCGTGAATTTCAGTGTAAGAAATGCAGTGACTATTTGCTGTAGCATTAGGAGACACCCCCAAATCAGACCCGCAGCAGCTCCTGCTCTGCACCCCCATCTGAGGCGCTCTGAGTTTCTGCTATTTCAGCAGTAAGACTCCCAACGCCAGGATACGAGCGAGAGATCTAAAACAAACAAGCGACTGAGGGTCCACATCGCTCCTTCAGACGCACGCAGCGAACCCTGCCTTCAGCAGGGGCGGCGGTTGCTGGCCGTGCCTTCCTGCAGCCACGGGGTCCCCCTCAGCGAGGGGCGGCGGCAGAGGTGAGTGGCGCTCCTGGCCGCGTTCGGGGGTGGGTGGCAGCGGGCGGAGGGGCGCGCTGCGTAGCAGGGCTAGGTGGGCTGCCATGCGGCACGCGGCAATTGCGCACGGTCCCTTACGTAACCGTCAGCTGGGGATTCCCTGGAGGGGGTCACTCTATTCAACCGTTAAGCAGACCCCGGCCGCTGCGCCGCGCCTGGATCGCCGCTGCTGCCGGTACTGAGCCTGCGGCCGCAGCCAGCGCGGCGGCTCCTCACAAAATGGCGGCGCCCAATGGAAGCGGCAGCCCCATTTTGTGCCCGGCAGAGCCTGTCAACAAAACGCCGACTTGGCCAAGGCTGAGGAACAGAAGGCGGCGGCTCGCTCGCGTTACGGAGAGCGGAGGGAGGAGAGCGAAGGATTTCACCGCCCTCCTCCGCCGAGAGGAGATTTTCTATACAGCGTGCGCGTTGGGGGAGGGAGGAGAGGGAGGTGAAGGGGGACGCGAGCAGCGAGCGCGTCAGAGGCGGCCTCGTCCCAGCGCGGAGCGGCGGCGCGGGGGAGGGGAGGCGAGGCGAAGCGAGGCGGTGGCCGTGGCGATGCTACCGAGGGCGGCGGGAGCGCGGGGCTACGGGAGCGCGGGGCTACGGGGCGTGAGGCGCTGCTCCCCGCGCGCTGCCCGGGCGGAGGGAGCGCTGCTGTCGGATCGCGGCGAGCCTGCAATGAGTGACAGGGCGATCCAGCGCCGCGCCGAGCTAACTAGGTCACGGCCAGCACTTAATTACTGTTTGTTTCATTTTAGTGCGTGCCTTATGAATAAACCGGCTATTAGGCTGATGCTTCAAGTAACACTATCCAGCACCCAGGTACAGAATGTCTGTATGGGGCTCTTGCGATGCCGGCTCGGTGATAATTGCTGTTTTACATTAACGCGTCTGGGTTTCTGTGGCTCGGTTCTTGAGCATGTTGCTGAAATGGATGGAGATCCATGTGAGGAGGCTGCGTTGCATCGCCTGTCTTGCTGTTTTTATGCTGACAGGAGCTCCCCTCTCTTTGGAGGTAGAGAAAGGGCTTATGAATTAAGGGTTTTTTCCTGATTTACGTGCCTTAATGTGCATGCATTTAATGATACCTAAATAAAGGAGCTAACGTGTTTCATTGTTAATGTGATAATTATTAATGTACCAAAATACATTTCTAGTTCAGAATTAGGAAATATAGCTTGTTGTGTATTAAAGATCAGATGGTTAAAAGGGAAAAAGCATCGGAGTTTGTGTTTCTGTTTTTTTTTTAATATTCTTTTGTTTATCTGTATAGTAGCTGCCAATGCAATTTGAATTAATTTAAATTGTAAAATAAAATCTGTACTATTATAAACTGTTTATAAAAGTTAATATGTACGCTGAATTTTGGTGTGTAAGTGGTGTGCGTGGAAGCAGCATTCTTGCAGACAGTGCAGGTCCAATGATTGAACTGTCACTATTCTGTAGTGGTGGTTGGGTTTCTTGTTGTTTGTTGGTTTTCGGGTTTTGTTGTTGTTTTCTTTTTTAAGGATCGCAGTGTTAAACAAATTTTCTATCCTAATAGCTGTGTCCTGTATTGCAGTTTCAAGCCTGTTCCCTGAATCTTTAATGTTAAACTCTGTGCTTATCACCTGTCTGACCAACTGTTCCTATTCAGAGCGCAGGCCACAATTGCTCTTGTCAGCGTGCCACTGACTTCATTGGCTTTCTGGTGGGTGAATTATTCTTGCTCATTTCCATTTTCATTTTTGCTTGTGCTGCTCATGAATTGTGTCAGCATTACGGTTTGATTAGAGTAACTAGTATTGCTAGCTGAGTGCTAGTTATGTTAAATGGTAAACAGCAGATCTTCAGAAACTGAAATTAGCATAGTTAATTTGTGTGCACATGCCGGTGTGTGTATATGTGTGTGTTTTTAGAAAATGCAGCCTATTAAGTGGGGTGGAGGAGAGAGTAAAATCATTCTGAAGACTGCACACAGCAGGGACGCATAATGTAGGTGCAGTCTGGAAATAAACACAAGTATTACAGGACGAACATCTGGTAGAGGAGAAAGGGTTAGAAATCCTGTGGTACATTTTTAGTGGCATTCATCTCAACCATTTTTAATAAGATAAGTTGAAGTGTTGAAGTTAACTGTGTATGTTACGCAGAAGGCTTCACTGTTTGTGCAGCTTGCTGTGACAAATGCACCTTTTAACAAGAGGTGTTTACTCAGCGAGGGATTAGTCCCGCTCCTTAGCAAGTAGTATTTTAAACTCTTTATTTCATGAGTGTTTTAGTAGTTCTTAAAGATACTGCTGCTTTGAAGTAAGTGACTAGCCTTCAATGGTAGTTTATTAAATCAAAAATAATTTAATACATGAAATTAAATGCTAAACAGTAGAGCAAAAGGAAGGCAAACGTGCAATATTATGGTCTACTTCTTCACACTTGTACAAAATTTCCAGTACTGTTAGTGGAGTTAACTACCCTTCCTTGCAGGCTTGTTTTGGATAATCTTAAATAAATAAAAAATTAGGGAATGCTTTTGCATTTAAAAAAATCAACTTCGTAAGTTGTTTATTTAATGGGTACTTCCCTCCTCAATATGTTACATGCCTTCCTAATCTTATTTTTTGTAATTACTTCTCAGGAAGTAGAACAGTTGAAAAAATGGGCTCTGTAAACACAGTGCTAAATAATCAAGTCAATCACTTAAACACTTTCTTAAATGTTACCTGTAACTATTGTAATTTTCTAGTATTTGCTGTTCTTCGCAGAGGTCCAACTATTGGAATCAATAAAGTTTAGGGTCGTCTAGGCCTCAAATTGAAAACACTTCATAGGGTTTTTCAGTTGAGCAATGTAGTATGAAACATGAAGCAGGAAAACCCTGAAAGCAACTGAAGGAGAAGTAAAAATAAATACGCGAACATGCTCCCACTTGATTTCAAAACTGCAGTACTTTTGAAATCGTAATTCTTTTGTAGGTCCTGACTTTTGTGTTCTGAACACTTGGGATTGGCCATACTTCAACAGTAAGATTAGAATAATGAATTCATAGCCTTTTCTTACGTTTATCAGGTCAAATTATGTGTTGCATATCTTAAGTTATCATACCTGTAATACAAACTAGGGTCTGAGCAGCGGAACGTTTTTGGAGGTTCTTATAAGCGCAGAAGGCACGCACCAGTTTGCCATCAGGACATTCATGTTTTTTAAAAAGAAAAAGAATGCGTTTGTGCTTAGTAGGTGACCTGTTTGCAGCATTACTTTGTGATTACTTGTATGATTGCGTGATCTAGTGGATGGCATGCTTCCCCTGCCACTAGCTGTACTTGTTCCCTGAAATAGCACTAGTGTGATTCATGTTTCTGGTGGCATGTGTGAAAGTTTGATTGAGATGCAAAACTGAAAGAGTTCTTTTGAATGTTGAAAAGAAGCTGTGCTCAGAAATGCGGAAATCATCATTATATTTGGCTCAAACTTTAAAGGTTTTTGTGGAGCAAGAATGATGGTAGCACAACACTGGTGGGGGAGGTCTCGTTAACATATGGTAAAACCAAGCCTGATAACTTCATGGTGTTTTTTAGAAGTTCACATGATAAGATGCTACTCATGTGAGAGTTCTCAGTATTACAGATCTGCCAGCAATAGTCGCTCGTCACACAGCACTGTTTCATCATTGTAGTTTTACCAATTCAAATGGCAGTCAACAGTAGCTAAAAATATGTAGAAATTTCTCCAAGTAAGCAGGTGCCTCAGTTAACTTTTATATAGACATAAATGAAAAGGGAAGTAGTGTTAATGTGTGGACAGACATTACATGTGACAATTTATGCATTTCATTATAATACACGCTGCAAAACTTCTGAAGACTTAGGTAGTAAGCGAAAGAAGGACCAATTAAACAGCACTTCTGAAACTGTCCACACTAATCAAATATTTAATAGCAGTAAAAAAACATGAATACCCACAGCTGCGCTTTTGAAGGAGAGAATTTGTTGTTTAGCTGTAATTCTCAGTCTGTCTCTTGGTGCTTTACTTACTAGGGATTTGGCCTTACAGACTACAGATAGGTGAGCAGTGTTGCATTGAATGCTGTTGAGTTGCCCAAATAAAAAGAAGTCTCCCTCTGTTCAGCTTAACTGGAAGAAAAAAATATCTCAAACTCACTGCATTGGTCAAGTGCTTATGGGACACATAACTTGAAAATTGCATTTAAAATGTTAACTTTAAACTGTTTAACTATCGTAATGTCTAACAAAACTGAAAAAAAACAACTAGCAAGAAACAATTTTTGACGGTATTTACATATAAAGGCCTGTCAAATGTAGTCAAGTATCAGTTCCTGTTGCTTGCAGTAACATGATAGCATTCAAAGCCTTTAGGGGAATCTACGACGCTCATCTTCTCTAGATATTACAAGAAGGTTTATGAGGCTGGGCTGATACTCTTCTGAATTTCAAACCTGAGTATCTCACCCAGAATCTTGTTGCAAACGAAGGATAACCAAAGATGCTTATGTGGCATTTAGGGACTTCGTTTAGTGGACGTGGTAGTGATGGGTTGATGGTTGGACTAGGTGATCTTAGAGGTCTTTTCAACTTTAATGATTCCATAATTCTAAGTAGTAAAGTGATTCTATGATCTTGTACCACCAGTTCATGATTTTTGTGGTTTCCAAAGGTACCAGGATCACTATGTATTAGAGTGACTAATACATAGAGCTGGGAGAATCTGCCTCTGAGCCAAGATGTACTTGGTATATTCTCAAGAGAAGAGTGAATCCAGTCTGCTAAATTTTCTAGCCCCTTAACAAGAAGCAAAAATGTTGTATCTGGATATAAGGTGAAGTAGCAGTGTTAAAATGTGTGACGTTATCTTGTCCTTATCTAGCTTGTGTGCTGTGTTGGGAAACTTCGCTCTGGGGAGAGGTCTTACCCTTCTCTTGAGACTCCCTTGCCTGTGACAGAGAACAGTACAGAAGCTCAAAGAATTTTTTTCAGTCCTGCTGAAGAAGGAGAAAAGGAGTTGAAAGAAAATGTGTACGCAAGCAAGAGAGTGAGAAAAAACTGATAGTTTTAGGGTAGTTTTAGGCTCTGGCAGCCTCTCAGCAGTGATAAGTGACTCTCAGTGGCATCCGCTTCATACGTCTCCTTAGATGCAGTTGATGCAGACTTTGTTTTCATCTTTGTCTGACTTAGAAGTAAATAGTTACACATGTGTTCACACAATTTTTAATCTTAAGGCCTTTTAGTTTTAAGTATTTTATTTCAGTTTCTAGAATGCAAACAAGTGTCGTAAGTCATGTGCTGCACTAGGGACTGCTTCTATTGCGTTCTCCGGTGTAAACAGCAGTGTTGGGTAAGGTTTTGGTATGGTTTAGTTTCTCAGAATGAAACTTGTTCCTTTGTCATGTCATCCATCATCAAGTTACTCTAATGTTAGTTTACAAAGTGAAGATAGATTTAGTTTTTAGTGCTACAAGTCCACATAGATTTATAAAACAGCGAAAGTGAAGAAAGTCTGACTGCAAGCGAACCCTTAGAATAGTGTTTGATCTACCTACATTTTAATAAATCTGGGCTCATACTTTACTTTGTGCTAGGGAAATTAGATAATGTTGGACATAGTTTTTCCTTCAAGAGGTTTCCAAGCTGTTAGAGAGCCCCCACTGCATTCCCTTGGAATTAGTTCTGCTTAGCACTTAGGAAAATGGAGCCATGTCCTTAATCTAGGTGTTTGTGTCGTGTTTGCAGTACTATACAAAAATGATAGCAGATATTTGATAGTGTAAGTTTCCTTACTTCAAATATTGTCCCTATCCTTTTGCCAAAATGTGCTAACTAAGCTTTCAAAGATGTTTTTTATGACAAATTTCTTAATTTTGGGTAACTGCCTGGAGGCAAGTTCATTTCAGGATCCATGTCTTTATTTTTAGAAAAAAATATAGAGACACTTGATTTACTCTTTCATTTTTCATATGCCAAAGAGTCCTTGCCTATAAAAAAAAAAGTCTGATAGTTTCTATCTGCAACTGAACACTAAGGTGATGTGTAATTACGCACAAAAATTAACATGTAAGCATAAAAATAAAGGGTGAAAAATTCAGTGCTCGTTACGTAGGAGTTTTCCATGTGTGACATCGTATGTGTCTTTAATTATATGATCACACTTTTTTTTTTTTTAATGCAGGATCCTTCAGTTTGAGATGCATACTGCTCATTGAATTAAAAAGGGGGGGTGGTAATGCATCTGTATCTACATTATATTTGTTTATCTGAATAGAGGATTTTTGCTTTTCTTTACAGGCTTTTTCTAGTGTAATCATTAGAAAAATACTGAATGCTTCATATATACTAAGGAGTTAACAAAATTGAGAGGTGGTAACATTATCATCAGTGATGACAAAGTTAAGGCACAGAGGGACTCACTGCAAGAATGGCTGCTGATTTGGGGTGTTCTTCACTTAAAGCACAGTTTTAATGGTTATAATGTACAGGTTATTAAGAGTGAAGACAGCAGTAGAAGAGCTTACCGTGGCTTCTGAACAGTGTTTAGTTCAGCTGGAGGCTACCTTGTCAGCTTGTCCATACGTTCCGTGGTCCTGTCTGCATTATTAGGGCTTTTCTAATGGGTGATTATTGTGCTGCTTAGAAACTGCAGTAAAGAAAGCCATGTATATGGTGTAGATGCTGTCTGGTACCTACTGAATACTGATATTTCAGTGTTTTACAGAGGCTTAAATTTGCAACTAGAAAATAAAAAGCATTTAATAAGAGGCCACCTGTTCGGTGTAAGAAACTCACAGCTCTGTGTAAATTCCCGATAAAAAGAGAAATAGAATTTGGGTATACCCATCAGGAGTAATTTGCCTTGGCTTCCCAACATTGCGTCTCTCCCCTCCCCCCGGAGGCCTGCTTCCTGCGCTGTGTGCCGTGGCCTTCCTCCTGGCCTGGGTGCCAGAAGGGGGAGCACCGAGCACAGTGCAGCCCCGGCCCTAATTGCAGTCCCCTCTGCTGCCTCACGTGGGAGTAACCATTCTGCAGCATTGCTGATGCCACGCAATTGTCAGAAAACCTCGCTTCTGCTAGCTTCTGGCTTTTTTTTTTTTTTTTTTTGCTGTGCACGTGCAGCTTGAGATTCAAAAGCTTACTGCTTTATGATGATATTCAGACGGAAAATCTCCCCAAAGACCTGTCCCTGATTCAAAGTGTAACTTTGAAAAAACGCTGTGTCTTCAGTTGCTCCTTAAAAGATGTCTCAGAACCTGAAGCCCTCTTGAGGTAGAGTCCTGCAAATGTATCTTAGTAGCCGCTTGGCACCATTTGCATTTATAGACTTTATATATGATGTACAGTATGATTGCAACGCATCTGTCCACTGGGCTTGAATACAGGAAGTCAGCTATCCTGTAATATCCTCAGGTCATTTCAGGATAATGCTCATTACTCAGAATAACACTACCAAGTACAGAGTCAATAGATGAAAGGAGGGTAGCAAGTCCCGTACTTGCAAACGTAGTAGTAGAAATGTTCCTCACAATGGGAGTTTTGGTGGTGACTTCATCAAATGGCATTATGGCTATGAGGCAGTTGTGTGGTTTTGGGCATATTAACTGGCCCTTGGATAGTATGTGAGCTGTATCTCTTTGTTAGGCAGAGCTGTGCTCACCATCCTGTGCTACCTGTAACTGTGGTCACAGTGTCTCAGTCTAGACTGTCTGGAACAGTTTGATCACCTAACTGGATGTCTTGGGAAAATTCTTTAAGGACTGCTCTAGTGTCTGTTTCTCTGTTCAGTGAGCTCTGGTGGTTTCATTGCTAATAAAAGCAATTTTGTTTGTTTTCACTTATTTCAGTGGAAAGCTGCAGTTCCTGGGTATAGAAGCCAATAAAGCTGACCTCTCCATCCCTGCAAGTGGCTCATTGCCAGGTGGAAAGAAACTGGCCATTTTCAAACAAATCATTGAAGCAGCTTCTGTATTCTTCAATATTGTTTCCTCAGAAAATGAGGGGATGTGATATTTGCAAACTTTTGAAGGACAAGTGGACAGGATTTTAAATGGCCTTTTAGGTAATCCTACAGATCTTCCCCTGCCTTGGTAGATGACAAAACTTCGTCACAAATTATATGCTGTGCAGTCACTAGCCTTCCAAACAGCTGCCTTGAAGAGCAAAGCTCTTCAGGTTAGGATGTCTCAATTTCTTTTGTTTTGAAAAAGGGTTGTCCTGGCTAATGAAAGTTGCCCCTTTATGCAGTGATCTTTGTCAGTAGAGTAGTGCCCACTGGTGGTTGTTAGGACCACTTAAAAACGAAGAAGAGCAAAGCCACCGACTGAAAAACTAATTTGGGGTTAATTTATTAGTAAAGTGTGCTCATCTTAAATGTGAGGTAGCAGAAAATGTCATAAACTCAAACCCCATTGCTCAAAATACCAGTGAAGCTATTGGAAGTTTAACAGTTGGAAGGGAAGTAGTAAGTAGGCAGGTGCACGTGCCTGGGTGTGGCAGCAGAAGAGTACTGCACGCCAACTATCTAGGGTGGCACGTTTACAGTGTAAACTATCAGATGCAGCCCTGTGCCAGCCTCATCGACTGCACTGTTCTTTCTGCTGCTGCCCTCCACCTATCTGTAAGAGAACAGGAACTTTTTAAGTTGCAGCTCCTGTAGCTTTCTCCAGGACCTGAACTCAAATTTCTTAAAGGGATTTGTGTTTACAAGTAAGTCTGGATCTGGAGTGGTGGTGCTTAGAAAGTGTTGGAGCATCTCTCGGAGCTGGAGACTTGGTATTGTGTGTGATGTCTTATGGATGATAAAAGTATTGGGGCTTAAGTACTGATAAATAGTTCTCTTTGTCACACTTTGTTCATGTCAAAGTTAATTGGACAAAACTGCTGTCAATTCACTTCTCAAAGATAGTAATGAAACTTGCAAAGAAACTCAACAGTTGAGATCATATTCTTCAGCATTGTTGTCAATTAATTTTTTGCTAAGGATTTGCTATCTCAAAATACTTCATATGTATTCTGAGCTCTAAAGAAGGACTTTTTAGCTTTTTTTTGTGGAAATGGAAGAAAGGAGTAGATTGTTATAACAAAAAATGCAGTCTTTTGTCTGAATATGCTACACACAGTTCAGATGTGTATACTTTTATAGTCTTTTATCTCAGAATTTAGCCATCCAAAGCACTTTCCTTCTGTTCAGTGATGCATCACTTACACAAGAAATAAGAGGGTGTGGAGAGGAGATGGGAGAATTTCAAGCATCTGATACTTGTGTTCTTCCTTTGCATATCAGTCACTTCTTAAAGTACGCTGCAATTTCTGTATAATTCAGCAGTGGTTTGCACATTCTCATGGATTTTGAAAATATCCTTTGCATTGGTTATTTAACTTACAGACACAAACAGTAAAGTTTCGGTGTTTGAATTTCTGCCTGCCTAATAGCAATGAAAGGAGAAGTACAAGCTATGCAAACAGATTTTATTGAAGTATAAAGACAGAGCCAGCAATTTACACAATGTACAGAAATGACATGTCATTACCACAGACTAGCTGCTACAGGAAGTTGCTGTTGAACTGCGTGCCAAATTATGTATTAAGACTATTCATACCCCAATCCATAAAACTAATTGGGGGCAAAATATTCCACACACCTCAGAGTCCCATAAACCTTTGGACTGGGAAAGAAAAATGTAATAGGCAACTGCAGGTTGTTTTACTGGACAAATTTTGAGGTAAAAGCATCTCAAATTTCCTCAAAATCTGAAATATAGTAAAACTGACAGCTAAGTTATCATGGGCTCACTTCTTAGTCATGAATGTTTATGAATAGAGTATCCATATCTCTTCTTAACCAATGTGGTTCTTGTGGTGCACTCTAGTTTTAGGAACAACTGCAATTTTAGGCAAATCCTTGATGAAGAAAAATAATTTGCTTAATAGCATCGTTAATATAATACAGTAGTTGACTTGCCAAGGTAGCTGCTCATGGAATGGTAGCAGTCTGATAACATGATTTCTGAACAGCAATAATAACTTTTTGTAGTAACACGCTAGATACTCAAACTCATTTCTTTATGTGTGAAGTTGTGGCACCACTGCTAGATGTTAAATAATAGTGAATTATTCAACAATTTGTTGAATTACAGCTTAAATTGGTGCCGCTTCTGAAAAGGAGGAAATAATTCACCCTCATCCTCTTCCTTCTTCCTGGCATAGCATTTGTGCAGCCATACTGTAACCCAGATGAAGATTAATTCAGCTGAAAACGTACAGGACATAGAAGTTACCTTTTAAAGGTGTGCCTAAGAAGATTCTGTTCAAGAGAAAGTGGAAATAATCAGCTTGGGAAAGGCACGGCTCACTTTTCTCCAGTTGCATCTTCAGAGGCTCCAGTGTCTGCATCATTCGGGTAGGGCTATCAAGACGAAGCATTGTTCCTCTTGTTCACTCCAATGAAGAAGTGCAAGGAGCTTGAAATCAAGGCAGGTGCTGATACTACCCTACTGCTGTTTAAAAGGATGATGAAGAGAGTTAGTGGGTCTTCTGATAAATATTTCCTCTAGTTTGTAGCTGAGTTGCCACAAATGTTTTTGAAAGGAGTGCACCTGGCTGAATAGTCAACTGTGCTTTTATTTTTTTTTTTTCAGAGCAGGTGGGGTGCAACTGTCATCTTGTGGTATTTACTAGGAAGCAGTAATAGAAGACTAACTTTCATTATACATGCAGCCTGTCCTTGATGGAATGGAAGCAGACAATACAGAAATTAGTTAGAAAAAAAGCATTTTTGCTGATCAACCTTATATTTTCTTCATGTTGCCTGCTTTTGGGCCTTTATGCCACAGAACATTGCACTGCATCCAAAGACCTAGAATTTAGAGTCTGTTGTCCTTGACATTGGCAGGAAGTGGAGCCTGAATATCCATGAAGAGCAACGTTTGCTGATTATTTTAAGGACTGGGAACTGGAAGTAAATATCACTCCGTCATTCATGAAGATAGAACCTTTTGGTCTGTAGCACATCTATATTTAAGTTTTCTGTACATATATACATTTATATGTTTTCTGTATTTTGCTTTGCTTAATCTTTAAGATATATACATGTATGAAATAAATTCCAGGCCTAAGGCAGTGCAAATACAGAATATTGCTGAAGTGGCTGAGCCTCCCATGCATCTTCATGCAGATGTGAGAGACAGCACATGCCATAGGCTTGAGTTCGGTAAGATTAATGTTTTAGGTCAACACTAAAATTTAGTTCTGAAGCACTGTGTTGTTTCCCTTTGTGTCTAAACTACTGCCCTCCTGTAGACTCACTGGTTTTAACTTCTGTCAAGCCTTGACTGTTTTATCCTACTTTCCAGCTTCTGCTTCCTATTCCTCCTTTCTGTAACACTTGGGCACTGGAGCTACAGCCTATTAGTCTGGAGATTCATGAACTCTTCATAAGTATGGAAGGAAGAATTAAATGATTCCCAAATTAAAATTTTATGGTATATACAGTACAGTTAAGTTAATGAAAATATTGACTTTAACTATTTGTTTTCGGTTCGGAAAATTCCCCTTCCCCTGTCAATCATACCAAACCTGGGCTGTGTTTTAGAAAAGCTTTAACAACTCACAGTGCAAGTCTCACTATTCTAGTGATGGAAGAGGCTTGGGCTGGAGCCTAGGATGATGCAGCAACATCAGCCTCACCACTTCCACTCTTTTACTTCAGCAGTAGGGGCCTTGGCTTCAGCACAGCAACCCAACTGCTCATCATGTGTTACAGTTCCAGCACAGGTATAGCCTTGAATTGCTCGGAAGCCCTGGGAAGCTCCAAAATGATGAGTCAAATGCCTCAGCGTATATGTAGTGAGAAGAGATGTCATGCAGGTTAGACCTTGGGACAGGTTCAGAGTTCTCAAAGTTATTCGTTTTCTTCTTCCAGAATCTTTTTATCACAACAAGAAATTACAATTATGTATATGAGCTAGAGCAGAGGATATGGAATGTTGGGAATGAAAGTCACAGACTAACTTAACTTGTCTCGATTTTTAAAAACAATTCTGATTTTAGCTACAAGGTCCATACTCTTCCAGCCCAGCTGTTGTACTTCTCACACATTGGAGAAACACTGTATAAATAACTTAGTGTTATAATAGGATTTCTCTTTCACATAACTTCAGTTTTCTTCTGAAACAGTTCCCAGTTCGACACCCCATGTGAAATCAAAGGAACCAGGTGCTTCAGAATTGATGTGGCTGAATTGGGAGGGCAGCATCATGTTTTTTCTCTGAAATGTCACAAGATTTTTGTTCCATTAAAAATGCTGTAAATCTCTTTAGTTTACTTACCTTTTTTCCAAATATGTTCTTAAAGTTTAGTCTCTATATGCTAGGAAAAAAAATTGGAAACAGCTAATTATTATATGTAGAAACACTGCTATATTAAACATGATTGTTTAACCAATACCAAACTCTATTTTCACACATATTTTCCTATCTTAGTGAACCTACCTATAATCTAAAAATGTGTATTAACTTTATAGCTATGAAATTTCAATTAACATTATGGGTTTATTCGTGTGTAAATTTCTGCACACGGGTAACTTGAAGAAAAGTGCCTTAAGAATACAGTTTCTCGTGGAGACTATTTGTTATCTGCTGGACATAGAATTCTGGTTTAAGTATGACATGTTAATGGGGGAATCTAAGTGCTACCAAAGTAAGATTGTATTTATTTATTTGTTTGTTTTAATTTATAGTCAAGGTTAGCCATAAAATGAAGTTTTAAGTAAGTTATTGCACCTGGACTTAAAGTGCTAACAAATTTTAAGAGAAAAATCAGAACGTTTATATGGCCTTTCTCATCACCCTGGCTGTGTTTTTCAGTGGGAATGAGCCACACAGACTATATTCCCACTTCTGCAGAGCCCGTATTTGGTATCCTTTAACATTCACGGTATGATATTTGTCGATGAAGAGAACAAAGGCACTTGTTCTCTTCTGCGCTTGAAAAGCAACCCAGCTTCCAAAGGAATGGGAATTCTCATCTGAAGGAAAAGGAAAATCTGAGCCCTGATGGAAAAAATGAACATCAGGACTACATAGTATCCAACGTGCAGGTGAAGAACTTTAAACATAGTATCCTGCCCCAAATATTCCTGGAGCTTGGCTGTAATATTTGAAAAAGCTTTCTAGTAGTCAGTCAGCAGGAGAATCTGCAGTTTCAAGTTAAATGTCAAACCTACCTTGTTAGAGGGACAAGATAATTGCCCTGGAATAGCGACTGCAGGACTCGAGTGAGAGGGGCAGCTTAACCTAGTGAAAGCATCTTGCACAAAAGAGGATCTTGGAGCTTTTTAAGGCTAGGGCACTTGGTACTGCTGTCATCAGGTAACTATTTTACTTGGGATTTATAACCTAGAGTGCTATCCTGATCGGTGTTTATGTCCTTTTATTTTCATATTACAAGGAATCCTCCTCAGGAGGAAGAGTTGTTTTCCTGCTTCTAATCCATTAGCAGGGAAGTTACAGCCGTCACCAGAGAAAAGCCAGGTTCTATTTTAAGTGATAAAATGCATCTGTGTTCAGCTTTTAGGACGTATGCATGCCCTCCTTCTCAAAATCAGATAGTTTTTGCCCATTCGTATAGGCTGTGATGCTGGCAGCGCCCCAGACTGGTTACTCTCAGTGGCATTGATGACATGGAGAGAGGCTTGCTCCCTTTCAGAGGCTGCTACTTTCAGACAAGTTGCGTTTTTTTTATTAGACATGTGTGTGTGCCCCTACAAGTCTTTTCCAAAGACTACTTTTCACTCAGCATGACTTAGAAAGACTGGCTCCTATCCTCTTCTGTGCAAACACGGAGCTGTAGCTGCCTTAGAAAGTCATGTATTTCTGATAAATACTCAATCCGTCATTTTTTATTACAGAAAGAGATCAGAAGCTTGAATAGCAGAATTTCAGAGTCAGAAGTTTGTGAAGATGTTAAATTCAGAAATCTGTGGCCAGAATAGGCAGGAGCTGTGCACTAGCAAAAGCCTTAGTCACTGAACCCATCTGAATCCTTTCTTCGAAAAAGTCATACAGTGAAGAAGTTCCTTTAACCCTCACTATATCAAGACTTCTTGAGCACATGAGATTACCAAGGAAGCTCACTGGCAAGTGAAATAGGGCAGCAGGATGTCATCTCCAGCACTGTTTCACCTGGTAATTTCCTGCATGGAGAGATTTCAAATATGCTACCTTTCTCATCTGGTACCGATCAACCTTGGAGTACTACATGTTCCCTGGACACAGGATTCAACATAGGACTGTTCTGCCCATCTCCATAGCTAGCACCAACAACCTGAGAAAATCCCCTTAGTCTCCCTTTCTGCTCCTAATTTTACCGAAGGTGATGAAGATAGTACCGAGGCCTGTTGTGACAGGTGCTACAAGTTTCTACCTTTCTCTCACTCATGAATTTTGAACCTGAACATAAGATCTGTCTCACCCAGAGTCTTGTTGCAAGCAAAGGATAACCAAAGACACGTACGTGGCACTGAGTTTAATGGTCACAGTGGTGATGAATTGACAGTTGCATGTGATGATCTTAGAGGTCTTTTCCAACCTTTATGATTCCATATCACATTTCTCCTCAGGATGGGTTGCGAGTCCTTGGCATCAAGGCATCAAGGTCACAGTGTTTCTCAGCGCTGCATCTGTGTTAAAGGAGAAGATTCTCCCTGAGATTTCCTGTGGCAGATGATAAGGATATTCAAATCTTGAAGGTCAAATGAGGTCTCTGGTGTTAAGGCAGTAGAAGTGTAACTCCTCATTCTAGGGAACACGGAGTTCTAGATACTTCTCAGGACTTGAAGCATGGATTAAGTGCAGAAAATCCAATGACAATTTATTGACAGAAATGATTGATGAGCCAGCTAGGGGAAGCGCTCTGCTGGACCTTTTATTTGTGAACAAACTGACTGAGGATGTGAAGACTGAGGGAAGCTTTGGCTGTGATGGACGTTTGGTCATATAGTTTAAAATTCTTGGAGAAGAGAGGAAAGCAAACAGTATAATTGGAGGCCTGGAATTCTCGTGAGCAAATTTCAGCTTCTTTGGAGATCTGCTTGGTAGGAAGACTGCCCTGGAATCAAGAAGTCTGGGGACAACTAATTGGTCTTTAAGAGCAGTCTCCTCAGAACACAGAAGTGATCCATTCCAAATTGTATTAAGTTTAAGAAATGTGGTACAAGGCCTATATGAATGAACACAACACTTGAATGACTTCAAACACAAAGGAGAACGATACGGAAGGAAGAAGCAGAACAAAGGCAACCTGGATAGAATATACGAACGTTGCCCAAGTTTGCAGGGTGGGAGTTAGGAAAGCCAAAACTCAGCCAGTATTGCAATAGCAAGGGATGTGAAAGGCAACAGAAAGGGCTGAAGTGGTTGCAAAAATTAAGCCTAAGAAAAATGTGGCCCAAATACTCTGTTAGGGGACCCAGAAACAAAAGGTATGGAGATGGATAAGATGTTCAATGCCTTTTCTGCCTGTTGTTTCATTTTGTTTCACTGCTAAGAATTCACCGTGATCCTGAGGCTAATAGTAGAATCTGTGGGATTGAAGCCATAAGCACAGCAGAGAAGGGGTGAGCAATTAAGTCAACTGGACATAAACAAGTCATGTGAACAAATGGGATGCATCCAAGGGTGCTGAGGAAGCTAGCCTGTACTGCTGTGAATCTGCTGACCATGGACTTTGGCAGTTATAGTGACTGAGGTGGTCCCTGATAGACAGAAATAAAAAAGCCAACATCATACTCATCTTCAAGACAGTTGAGAAAGAGGATCCAAGAAACTGTAGTCTAAGCAGTTTAACCTCAATCTCCTGGAAGATTTCCTCCTGAAAACCATTTCTGAGCTCGTGAAGGGCAAGAACATGATTAAATACAAGCAGCATGGATTTACAAAAAGGCAGACTGTCCCTGATCAACCTGATTGACTTCCACGGTAAGGTTAACAAGGGAAGAGTATGAATATTGTTTATCTTGACTGTAGCAAAGCTTTTCACATGGACTTTGATAGTATTCTAACAGCCAAAATGAGGAGATATGGATAGGATAAGGGAGTGATAAGGTGAATGGAAAACTGTCTGAACTGCCAGGCTGAATGCTTGTGATCAGCAATACAAAGTCCAGCTGACAGCTGGTTGCTAGTGGCAGTCCACCTCAGGAACTGATTCTGGGCTAATACTGTTTTGATACCTTCACTGTTAATGATCTGGATTATGGAAGAGAGTACACTGTCAGCAAATGTATGGATGATACCATCTTGTGGGGGAGTAGTTGTTATGCTGGAGGGCATGGCTGTTGTTCATAGGGATGAAGACAAACTAGAGCAATGGGTTGCCAGGAGCCTCACCAAGCTCAGCAAAGACAAAAGTCTCATGTTGGGCATAGAATAACCCCTTGCAGCTGGAAGTTAACTGACTCGAGCAGAAAGGGACCTCGGGTCCTTGCGGACATGGTGAACACAAGTCAGCAGTTGGAATAAACAAGGCGAAGCGTACCCTGCAAAATATGTAACAGCAGGTCCACAGAAGTAATGACTCCCTTCTATTTGGTTCTTGTGAAACAACTTCAGGATAAGTGGTTTTGGCTACCCAGTACAGGGAAGACATTGACATGCTGGTGTGAATGCAGCACAGTGTCACCAAGATCACACAGGCTGGAGCACAAGTGTACAAGGAGAGATGCTAGGGGGGATATAGAGAAGAGACCCAGACTTTTCTAGGAGGTGTATGATATTAGGAAAAGAGCCAGTGGAGACAATCTGCACCACCGGAAATTCTGCAGGAAAAATATTTTCGCCATGAAGACAGTGACATGGTGGTACAGGTTTTCAGTAGATGTGGAGCCTACATCCTTGGAGCTATGCAAAACCTAACTGAGCAAGTTGCTTTAGCTGGAGGTGCTTTGAATGAGAAGTTGGGCTGGATGACCTATCAAGATCACTTCCAGCCTGTCCATCAGAGTGACAAGTCAGAGAGCAACAGATGGCAACAGTTTGCCACTGCAGATTTGCTAGAGTCTCTGTGCCATCAGAGATTGAGTGCCAAAGGTAAGGCACCTCCACATTTTGATGCCAAAAGGTGAAAGCTGAAATTCGATTTTGAAGACTGCGTATTTCAATGTAGAACCCTAAAACCAGTCTGAATCTCATTTTGAATATGGCTCTTAATAATAGGCTTTGAAAAACATGACTCTACATTCAGACAGTTCATGTTTCTCAATTGAAGACAAAATGACCTAAGAGGATGGTTAACTGGAATTAGTTTGAGGGAAGTTCTGCTTCCTATTGTCTTCAGATGAGATTGCAGATAGTAGAAAGTGGCAAATGGTTTGGAGTAGCCCTGTTGTTTTCAGGTCTGCAAATTGCTGTTTTCCTTTGTGGATTTCTTATCTATGTAATAGTTAACACACGATTGTCTGCTGATAGCTACTGTGCATGACTGCAGGTGACACCTTTTTAGAGTTAGATCGTAGTTGTCTTTTAACTGGTGTTAATTCCTGTGTTCCAAACACTTTACTTAACTTCAGCATTAGCAAAACTATATGAGAATGGGATATTGCTGCACAGAAAATGTTCTGCCAGGGTATATGGAGCTGTACCTTACAAAAACTGTATAAAGTGACAAGCCGACGTGTAGCAGTCAGCTTATTATTAACGTTATCTTAAAAAGTATGCACATCCTAAACAATGCTTGGAAAGAATGTCAGCTGTGTCCTTATGATTGTGATCGACTGAATTTTGTCAGAAATAGTGTGAATCTATTTCATGTCCCACTAAAAATTTAATGTACATGATACGCGTTTGAATGGACTGTATGACTTTTCTGTGTCCTAGTGTAATCATGGACAGTTTAGCAGAATAGATACAGATCTCTGATTTGGCAACAGTTTCTACAGCTATAGGTAACAGGATAAATAGAAGGGAGTAGATAATTACAACCCTTATCATAAAGAAAAATGTCCAGCGTATTTTCAACCATTGTTATCTAGAAAGCATTACTTGGATTTTGTCTTAAATCTTGGATTGCATTGTTAGTTTGATTAAAAAATAGGCTTTGTTTATGTGACAAAATGGGGTATAAACTCTCCTTTCCTCTGTAGTGTGTTTAACAAATCCACACACTAGCTTATATTTGATTATAAATATTGGGAAAGGGAAAATGGGATTTTCCAAGTGGGGAAAGAAGAAAATATTTATCAGCTTTCAACACTTGGATTAAATTATATCATGCTTGGTAAGAAAAAATCTGTGGCTGCTCAGTTTTGTTTTGGGAGAGTGCCTATGATCCAAAAAACCATAACAGTTTCAACGCATCTAGCAAAAGCGTCACTGATATGCTGATTGCAAGAATATGCTTGTACAAAAGAAGCTGTAACTAATGAGTTTCTTTTCTCTTAGTTAAGAAAAATAATTTTTGTTTAAATATCTTTGAAAATTCAACATCTGCATGTTTTTTTAAAGCTATAGTTTAAAGCTTATGATACAATCTGAAAACATTCAAACAGATGATCTTCCTAGTGTGCCAGGACTTTGACTGCATAAAAATACTTTGTTGGTTCATAGTGAATATTCATAAATGCCAAGTGTAAAAACATCATTGTAAAAAAAAAAAAAAAAAAAAAAAAATAGCACTATACTTACTGGAGATTAAAAAACCCTAATCATTCCTTTCTAACTTTCCTTTTTTCTGTTTTTACTTAATGCCTGTTTTGAGTTTTTCTATCTCTCTGTAATTTCTGCCATGGTGATGTCTCTGTAGGTTCGTCAATAGTTCCTCTACAACGAGAACTGGAAGATGGTCTATATTTGCTGCTAGTTTACTTGATCATGTCCTGGAATATCCCTAGCCTTCAGTCAAACTCATTGAATTTCTTTCCTGTTTTAGACTGAGTAAAGGCAGCTGATAGGCCTGGAGTCATAGTCAATGAGGATCTAGTCAAAACCATCAATATTGTCCAGAAAATGAGTCAACTAATTTTAAGGCAGACATCTACTTTTAGTCAGATGAATCACTCTCTAGACTCCATTGATGTAGACATGTCAAGCTGGATGAGATGGATCCTACCATTACATTCCCTGGATGTTTTCACTCATTTGTTTCAGAGTGAATTGAAGCAATAAAAACAAGTTGGTATTACAGTTTGCATTGCAGTTGCAATTGTGGCCACTACCGTCTGGGCGCCATGGAGATAGCTGTAAATTACCAGCTTAGCATTGCCAGCTGCCTGCATGAACTCTTCCTACACAGGAACTCTTCATGCTCCATACGCGAGTGTCTGGTGCTTTCAGCATTCAAATGCAACACATTCCTTTGGTGTTTATTTTTCTGAAAAACTGACTTTAATAAAAAGCATATTTACACTTTAGAAGGCTTACTTTCTGAATAGCTCCAGAACTTTTAAATCATATTGAATGACTGTTTCTAAAACGAAGCAAACAAACCAAAAAAACAATTAGACTAGATATACTTCCGGTTACTTAGGCCTGAATCATTCTGCTTCTAATATGAGTATCTGTAACTAACATCCAGCTACACTATTTTAGTACGATTGGGTACTTTTTGAAGCTTTCCAGAATGCAGTGCTTCCAAATGTTGTAAGAAGTGTACCATATATGTATCAGATAGAAATTTGGATTCAACGTAATTATATAATGCATGCTAAATTCTGTTTAGGATGTGAACTTGTTTGCTGGCATATGAAAGGAGAGACATCTTACTGTTCTGGACCTCCTACCACCATACTCCTCAGAAAGAAAGAGAAATGTCTAACAATTGGATTGATGCTGTGAATATGCTTTAGATAAAAGAGAGAGAGGAAATGTAAGTCTGATGTGTCAACATTAATAGGAAAGCGTGAAGCAATCCTGCACTTCTAAGCCAAGCCCTGTGGCTTATACTCTGTCATTTCCTCCAAACACTGTGCCCTTTTTATGTGCTTGTCCCTCATCTCAATTAGGTTAGTTGTTTAATGCCCAATTCCACATCTTCCCTAGTGGACTGCTGGCAGCTAGGGGGAACTGGTGAAAGAATGATCGGCCCAGAGTATTGGCTGGTAATTCGTAGGGCCTTATAAGCAACCACCAGTACCACTTTTCATCACAGATGGGGTAACCCTTAAAGGCTTTACTTTCAGACTGTCAAAGTGCCATGAGTATGCAGAGGCAGTATGAGCTGATATCCTCTACTGACTATTGTTTGCTTTGCGTAAGTAGAGGAAGAAATTAGCAACAGCATGAAATTTAGGGAATTGGTATTCTGTAGTTTTTTGTTAATCAGCTCTGGAACGTGACATCTGGATGGGAGCTTCTATTTCCTCCTGAGATGTCTCAAGTGTCAGGTCATGACAGGAATGCAGCCTCCCCCACTTACTCCATGACTGAAATCCTCAAAATCCCGGATATTTCTTCCCTTGATCCAGATCCCTCTGCATAATTCTGGGTGCCCTCTGCCTGAAGGAAGACATGGCCCCACGTGAGGTGCTGAGGCTTCCTTAGCGGTGTGGGTGGAGAAGTGGGAGTGGATTTCACAGAAACCTCTGATCAGGAAGCTCCTTGAGCAAGCTGGTGGGGAATGGCTGCATTCCAGGGGAGTTTCCTAATTGCTGTGCCACTGGGGTGTGCGGGGGAGCGTATCCTGGCTAGTGCCAAACGCTCCAGCTGCCTTTGCCAAAGCACTGGCTGAGTGGTTGTTCTTGAGGAATGATTCGCCCCCACAGATGAGGCAGGGAGGGAACGTCCTGTTGTGGGAATCTCATTCATGCTTAAAGAGTGAGCTATAAGATTTCAAAGCTGTCTCAAAATCATAAGGCTAGGATTCCTTGCCTTGTGGCAAAATTTTAGGTTCACAGAGATGCAAGGAATCTAGTGCCAATAGTTCTCTCAACTGGTGAGCCTCTGCAGTGCCTTTGAACGTCCAAGAACTGGTGCCAAATAACAAAAATGTGTGGTATCTCAGCATTGTGCCCAGAATGACAGGCTAAAGCAGTTTTTACACTTGGAGGGATTTTTTTTTCCACGGTGTGAATTCAATAATCTGGTTTTGCACCTGCAACAAGTCTCTTCCCTGGCCATTAGCTAAATACAATTTGAAAAATGTTGTACAGTGCCCTTGACTTGGGTTTTGTAATAAGTAAACATTCCATACTGCTTACACTGTGTCATTCAGTAAAACACATATATTGATGATTTGTCCCACGTTTTCTTGAGCTGTACTATATATGCACAGTGTATTAAAGATGATTTCAGTAAAACAATTTGTTACCATGATTTAAGCAAAACTGCAGAGGTTCTTTGTCCACAATTTTGTCTACATTAGGAATTAGTCCCTTTTCCAGAAATAAATTTGAAATCTAGAAAAAAAATGTCATGGAAGATGAGATGCATCTCCTTTGCTGACTGCCTGTCTATATCCTTAAGGAATTAATTTTATGAAGACAGGAGCTTGCTTACACCAAGTGAATAATGTTATGGGGAAAACTATTATAGAGGAAAAAAAAGGCAATGCAAGTGCCAGTGTATAAAAACTGAAGTAAAATTCAAGCAAGAGAGCCATGATCAATTTTAATTGTGACTACCAATAGTACATCCATTATCAAATCAAGGTGTCAAACAGAAATTATCACAGGCATTACTGAAAAAGATCCTCTAACTCCAGAGGCTTTGACTGCACATCTGAAAAAGAGCTATTGAAAGGAGATAAATTCTCACAGTAAACTAGCTCTTCCTTGCTCTGCTGTCTGTGGCTGCACCACAATCCTGCTAGCTGGACCTAATGGAATACATAATAGCAGCAGGATATTTTCTTCACCTGGCTAGCTTTGGTTTTGGTGAGACATGCATTTGCTGACAACAGATAAGTCTTGGGGCCAGGACACCATTTTTTCCACCAACTGTATGTTAATCTGTCCCATCTTTCCCAGCTTCTTCCAGTCGATTCTAATTGCTCACTGTGGCTCTGTGTCCTATTCATGTCCTCCTCAATTAGCCAATCCCAATTTTTTTTTCAGGTTATTTATATGGACTCTAATCTCTCTCTTCCTCTCTTTCTATTTCTCTTTTCCCCCTCTCTCTCTCTCTCTCTTTCTTTCCCTCTTTCTCTCTTTCCACAGTCAATCCTTGTCCTAGGAGCTGAAGGCTCCAGTCCTCTTTACAATCACTTCAATTTCCACCAGTAACATCCCAGTCTTTACCTCTGTTCTTCTCTAGCCAAACCAAGCTGACTTCCTCTTTTCTTCTTAACCCATGTCCTTCCACCTGCTCCAACCTCCTGCCATAGCAGCCTTGTTTCGGGTCTTTAGTTAGCAGCCAGCTTGTCAGATCAGTCACCATTTGCTCCATAGAGAATCTCTTCATGATATTTTATGTCTCCTTTCCTCTATCCTTCACTGATTGTATCATGTTCTGTACTTTTAGTATCTAATTCAGCAATGAGAGAAGGAAGGGGAGGCCTTGTTAGGTACTCAGTGTTGGACAGTTGTTGGTATGATCACTTTAAAAAACGCAGATTCCTTTGAAGAGGTGATACATAATAATGAACACAGATGCTTGAAGTAGACGATGTCAACACCCTTAGTATCAAAGCTGTCAGAGTAACTATAAGCAAATAAGATATTTCCTCAATAAACTGAGGCAGTTTCTTAAGGCTTGGGTACTGCTGAAGTTTTGTGGTATTGTTCTGAGATCTTCAGTGTTCAGCTTAACCTGAATACCAGAGAATACATCTACTCATTGTGATTATATAAAATGTTGTCTGCTCGAGAAGTTTTTCAATTTTATGCGAATAGAAATACTAGTACCCTCTTATTTATTTATGACTGAAATCTTGGAGTCACATCATAACTCTTTGCAGTGAAATTGGTATCGTCACTGGTGACACAAACAGTAGTCCTCTAGGAATTAATGAACAGAGCGGCCCTGTGTCATGAATATGCTAAGTAGTTCTTGAGTGACTCCACCTAAGTATGGTGGAATTTTGTTATTGAATCTCTGTAAGAACTGAATAAATGACAATGTGTTGAATGTCACGATCCAGTTCTCAAAAGCATTTTTTCTCCTGGGAAAATAGTAGAGCAGTTAAATAAAGGAGTACAGAAAGGAAGAAAGAAAGTAGACATGTTTTCACCTGCACATCTCATTTAAAGCTTTAATATGCATTAATTAAGCAGAAGATCTAAAATCAATATAGCAGAGTAGTATATAAAAAGGTGTTGTTTACATAGCCCACAAGTAGTGAGGAAACTATTTAGCCTGTTCTCTTAAAGAAGTAAAGGCTTGTGAAATCATGCCATTCATCTGTATGTGTCCCACTCCCCCCAAAATAGCATTTGACCAGTTTCAACTGTGCAGCACAAGTAAAGCTCTCACGGATACTAAGTTTCTGGAGATTGTGTAGTGTGGCTGACAAGGTGGGCTTACGCTGGGAGCTGTTTTCTCAGTCACAACAGAACTAGCCATAAAATCACAGCACAACACTGAACCTGCTGTTAAAACCACACCAGCCCTACTTGGCCCAGCCTCTGTCTCCTCCTCTTCCTCCTTACCCATCTACTCCAGCTGTCACCAAGAAGCTCTTACACAGGAAGCTTCCCTGCTCTTGTTTTAATGTGTTTGTGTATGTGCTTTTAGGCAGATAAACCCCACCGAGGGAAAGGCTTTGTATGGTTTTCACTCTTATTGAATGCCAGAAAATCCATATCAATACTATGACCAAAGGAAACCTGACTCAGAGTGTGTGCTTTCTAAGATGTTAAATCAGTAAGTCTTAAGGCACAATTCCAAAGGAAATGAAATTTCTTTAGATTGATATTCACTGAACTCTGTTTTAAGTAATCTAACTCACAACTTTTGTTTCCAGCAGGACAATTAGTATGTACTAGAACGACAGCTTTGGTATCCTTCTCCTGGGAGATGATCAGCTTCATTATTTAAATAATCAGATGAAATCTGGGATAAGCAAATCTTAATTTTATAGTGAATTAGAATACCATGCCCACTTTTAGATACCGCAGTAAGAAAGAAGTGAATCAGCTGGAGACAGCCCAGAGGCCAGTGACAAGAAAGATCGGAAGTGTGGAAATTATAACCTAAAAGAAAAAAAAAAAGAATAAATTATGTTAGTTTAGTTTGACACAGAGAAGAGAGAACGGAGACATTGTAACACAAGAGGTTGCTCCAAGAAGGAAGAGAACAATCTATTTCTCTTGCCTGTGTTTGATAGAACAAGAAGTAATAGGCTTAAATTACAGCTAGAAAGATTTATTTTAGAAATTTCAGAAAACTTTAATGGTGAGGATAGGGAATAGATTGCTTGGCAAGCTTTTGGAGTTTCTGTCTCCATTGGAGATCTGTAAGATCGGAGTACTTGAATAACTGCTTCCTGCAGGAAAAAGGATGGATTAGGTGTCTTACAAGGTTCTTCCTAGCTCTACTGTATATTCTAGTAGTAAAACTGTAGTTTAAAAGATAGGCTTCCTGTATTTTTCTTATGCTCTTATCGTCTTCAAGCACTGATAAAATCCTTCTGTGGAAAAGAGAGTAAACAATGCTATTAGTTCTGTGATCTTGTAATGAAAAATGGAAATACATCTTGGAATAAAGTACTTTTTGATATACCTTCATTTAGATAATTGTGCAGAAGCACTTGGAAAGTTGGCTATAATAGAGGAAAAACATATAATGTGATAAAATTCATTTGTTTAAAATTACTTTTTCAGCACCTGTTACTGTTGTACTGAATGATATCACTGTAGATCACTCATGTGGGAACTTCAGAAATCAATTGAATAAAATTGCCCTAATTGTATTCAGAATACTAAATATAGTTTTAGATTTTATATTATCATTTCTTCTGTTTCAAATATTTCACTTAACTGGAAGTATTAGAAGTAGCACTTTAGTTCTCAAAAATTATGTGTACCATGTGAAATCCATTAAAAAAAAAGAAGAAAGAAAGGCATAAAACCTAGACATTTCAGAGATATTCCTGTTACAGTCTTTGCATCTGAAGCATCCAGAATCAAATGGTTAGGCTGCAGAGTTTGACTCCAGACTTGCAAAAAACTGTTCTCAAACAGATACTTCTGACACAGAGCTTTGAATCCATTTGTTTAGTTCAGCAACCTTAATTTTTTGCAGCTTGCATTATAACTTGAATGCAGTTTGTTTGCATTTCTGTAATGTGACCGAGCCATAACACTTATACTACAGGAAAACAACTCCCAGCATAAGCCCACCTTGACAGCCACTCTACACAATCTCCAGAAACTTAGTATCTGTGAGAGAGCAATTGACTCAGTTGTTCTAAGTACATAGGTTGATCCAAAAGTAATGCCTTGTATTTATTTCCATGGAAACCCCAATGGATACAAAGAGCACAATAACACTATTTGATAGTGCAAATTCTCACCTACAAAACACTCTTTTTCAATACAGTCACCACCATTAGCTATGCATGTTCACCAGCAGCAAACAAGAGCCTGCATACTATGCTTGTCAAAATCTGCACCAGAGGAGGTGACCCACTGTTTCTGAGCTGCAATGACAGCATCATTGGTAGGTAAATATTGCCCATGCACTCCATCTTCCATTGGCCTGGACAGATGGAAGTCAGAAGGCACTAAATCTGGACTATACCGTGGGTGTCCTACAACAGTCCAGACAAGATTGGCAGTGTACCCCACAGTCTTCAGACTGGTATGGGGCCTGGCATTGTAGTGTTGCAAGAAAAGGGCTAGCTTTTTCTCTGGCCTGATTCAGGAATTTTGAGCCTTCAGCTTAGTTAGCATTGCAGTGTAGCGGTCAGAGTTGATAGTTTGTCTGGCTTCCAGGAAATCCAGAAAGATCACCTTTTTCCTATCCCAAACACAGTGCATATCACTTTACCAGCTGAGGTTTGCATCTTGACCTTTGTCGTCTATGGGGGATTCACATATCACCACTCCATGGACTGCCATTTTTACTCCAGATCATAGCAGTAACACCATGTCTCAGGTAAAGATACAATCCAGGAAACTGTCACATTCAGCCTTGTATTAGTACAACAGATCCTGACAAGCTTGCAAGCAGTGTTCTTTCTTTTCCTGCATGAGCATTTGTGGGACGCACCTGGCAGAAACTTTGTGATATTCCAGCATGGCCACCATTGTTTCCAAAGAATTGAAGCTGATATTCAACTCCATACACAGTTCCCTCGTTGTAGTCTGCTGATTCATACATGAGCTGATTGAGATGCTCTTCATTTTGTGGCGTGGCAGCTGTGCATGGCCATCTGGAACGTTGCCTGTCTTTCATGTCACTGTTGCCACTGCTGAAACGCACCACCCATCACCTCACTGTGCTCACATCCACTGTTTGATCTCGATAAACATTCAGCAAGCCTTGATGGATGCCAGTGGGTATAATTTTTTCTTCATAGAGGAATTCAGTGACACACCTTTGCTTCATACGCACTTCCGTGTCGGGTGCCATTGCGGCAGACTGCCCCTCTGCTGCCATCTGTCACACAACAACCATGTGTAATGGAATACTGGTGGGAAGGTTCAGCCTCTACTGCCATACCACCGACATCTGCCTCTGATATCATGGACCAACATAACAAAATAGGAGGCACTTCCAGAGCCTTCACAATATACATTGTATAGTTAATGTATATAAGTAACAAAACTTATTTTAATTTTTATTATTTTTATTAAAAATGTAAAAAAGAGAGGAACAAAACCATAAAACTAGTGGGATATTTGATCTTGTTTTTGTGAAACTAATGCATCAGGCCAGTTTGATGGCAGTGACTGCAATTCTTAGTAAGTTCTCAAGGTGTTCATCAGAGACCTCTACTGCCATACCACTAACATCCGTCTCTGATGTCGTGGGCCAACATAATAAAATAGGAGGCATTACTTTTGGAGCAACAATTGTATCTCTTGAATCTTAGAGTTTAAGTAGTTTTGTCTGCTCAACTGTAGAAAGTCTTCCCTGGGCTAAACAAATTGATTTAATTTCAGCATAGCAATGTCCACCTTTGCCAGCTACAGGGATCCCTTTTACGTTTTGGCTTCTTAGTCCTCAGGACGTTTTCATCCCTGAAAAGGGCACCATCAGCAGCCAGTATTGGAAGGAGAAGTGGGAGACTTTGGTTCAAATGCTGCCCCAGATCAAGAAAGGAGGCAATTAGAGAGCAAGTATCTTACCCTACATGTCCTTCTTGTTGGGAAATACGGTCCAGCTGGAGCTGAAGGCAAAGTAAACAGGGAACTCTGAAAATACCATACATGTAAATGTTGGACTTGGAAACCTGTTTCTGCAGGCATACACGTCCCATAGACTTCAGCACAGTATAGTTGTCTGAAGTTAACTGTAAATAAGGCTGGTCAGCTATTGGAAGTAGTCTGGCACCTGTAATAGGGAGCTGTGTTCGTTAAATTTATCAGTAAGATGCTCTGGCTTCTCAAAATCATGTTTCTTCTACTGTGTGAAGCTGATTGCTTAAAGCAAGCTCAATAGCACCTTGCCACTGGTATTTTTCAATCTGTGACCTGCAGAAGATTTCCTGGAATATGTTGAAGTACTGAGAGTTTAACAAGAGAAGAGTTCCTGGATGTCCATAAAAAGGGGTGAACTGTGGCCCTGCGCACTGGGAATCTGCACCATTTAGCAAGTTGTTGATGTAGTTAAATTCATCATGGATCTAACTCTTAAGAACACGCGTTTGTATGAAAAACACATGAAAATGATTAGTTTAATAAACAGGCATCTTTTTAATTGAGAAGCTCAAAATTAAGTGGTTGTAAGAAGCAAGAATCCTGACAGATTTTTGTAGTATTTTTTAAAACCAGCACCTCTGTTCTGGGCGTTCATGTTCTCTAATGGAGATCAGGCACATATTCAAAGTGGTTTTATAGGTACATTTCCTTATATTGAATAGGCACAATGGATTTTAAATAGTTTCGTAGCAACGGATGGTTCATGATGGCCATTAACCTAGATAAGTGAATTTCAGTTTGTTGCATCCTTAATGATTTGTGGGTAAAAAATTCTTTCTCTTCATCTGTTTCTAAGAATTTTATTGTAATTTTTCTTTCACAGTTTTGTCTTACAGAGCAGATTCATGTGAATTTTTGCAATCAGGAGGAAAAAAAAAGCATTCAAGAGAAGGGATTTATGGTAAGAGCATTTACCACAGAAGAAATGTATGTTTCTCTGGGATTTAGTACTATGGCCTATAGCATAGCCTAGCAGGTAATCAAAAGTTTTAAAAAGTTGAGTACGTACCTTGACATCAGCTTAAAACGCATTCCTATGTAATGAAGATTTTCAGATGACTGTTCCTATACCTGCTGAAACGGAGCCAGCTGGACTTCAGAAAGGCGGCCTGATGTTTGGTTTCCGGTACGCCGCTCCTTCGTGCTGCTGGGATATACCATATCTATTGCTTCTGGAAAAGAGCGCCCTGCCCACTGCACACTGCACACTGCTAGTGCCAGGGCAGGGGAGGAAAGCCCTGTGACACCTGATGGAGCTGCTGCCAAGCCCTGGGAAGGGCAGGGCCCAGGATCTGGGATTTTGGGATTAAGGCCAGGTGCCGTCACCCTGGGCCACGGGCTGTGCGGTGCCAGAGCGGCTGTGCTGGCAGAGCCTCCTAGCGGAGCTGCAGAGCTGGCTGTGAGAGGACAGCTGTAAATCTTGGAGGAAGTTGCACCATCTCTTCTCGTGACAGAAGCTTGGCAGAAGTGCCTCACCCACCCTGCTCGCAGAGGCAGAACCTGCAGAGCCGTTGTGTCAGCATGGCGTGTGTACGGGGGGCTGCGGCTTCCCTGCCCTGCACAGGGGCCTGGCACGGTGCAGGCATTTGGGAAGAGCCCAGCAGAGTGTGCGTGGGCTGGGAGCCCACCCCATATTCTCCTAGTTTACTAAATAGCAGCATAGAGCTGTGTTTTGAAAGTACTGCTTCAGTATGCTGAGATGTACTACATGGTATTTGGGTCTGTCTGCACATGGTGTGTATTTGCACGAACCTGAACAAGAACGACAAAAGTAAGAGGCAAGTTTTAAAGAAAATTGGATTAAATGGCTTAATTCTCCACAGTTGAAGATTTTACATTTTAATCAAGTCTTGAGTCTGAGACTAATAACTTAGAGTGAATGTTTAAAATGACTAAAATTTAAAACTAAACATGTATATCTAATGTGCATTAGCACCAATGTGTTTGCATAGCAGCAGTTCCTGAAAGTGTGCACACTGAAGCAGCAGATTGCAAAGGCCAGCATAGGCCTTGCCCAGAGCTCTGGGTTGGAATTCGCTGTGTTTCGGCCCCTCTGTGCCTCAGCTGTTACCCAGCACTGGTGCAAGCCCCAAGGCCTGTGTGCTGTGCAGCACCTTAATGAACCACTTCGGTCATTACGTTCACAAAGATGGGGCACTGCAGTGCAACTCCAGCCATGCTTAATGTGCAGGATGGACAAAAGGCTGTTACATTCTCTGTTGTCTGCCTGAAATACAGTCTTTACAGAAAAAGCCATGGGACAGGTGGTTTGGATTCCAGACTGTTAGGCCTCTTACCACAAGGCCTCCTGACCTCATGAGTACTTGGGACTTGATAAATAATGTAAAGTCTGTGGATTTCAAAGCTTCTTTCCTTTGGGGTTTCTTTTCCATGTGGCTCCTATACATCTGATGGACTTTGCAATAGCCTAAAAAAGGTTGCTGACGGATAGTGGAACTGGTGAACCCTCGATCCTTGCAGCTAGCTTGTGCCATACTTAAGCTCCTTCTCACACAGGGTTCTTCTCACAGATATTTCACATGAGATATCTTCTCATACATCGGGTTATCTGCACGCCTGGGGAAGAATTCATCTGTGAGGGCAGGTGTTAGGTGCTGTTGTCCAGCTGCCTCCAAAATGAGTGAAAAGCTGAATCACAGGTAATTCCCCACATGTGCAGAGGTGTGTACCTGGGGTTAATTCGTTCTCCTAGTCGTTATTCATACCTGTTAGCCACACAGCAGGTGCTGGCACCAGCGTCATATACATGAAAGTGAGGAGGGCTGTTGGGAACTGCCTGTGCTGGACATTTTGTTGGTAGTCACGAGATAATGAGGGATTGTCTTGGCCCAGTGAAAGGTATTTGCATTTGTTAATTGGAGAAATGGCAATAAAACCTTGTAAACATTATTTTCTTGGATTTGCATTTCTATAAAGGATCAGGAGAATGCTTTGGTGATAAACAATAAGAAACTTCTAATAACACATTTTTGAATGTAGGCAGTTTTGACTACAACTTTAATGATCTTAGTGAAGTCATCATAATTCTGTAAGGATGTTATAGTACATTTGCAAGTTTGTTGTGACCTTCAGACATGACTAATGTAGAACTATGTAAATATAAATTAATTTATGTTTGACTAATAGAATAAAATATTCTAGAAGAGCTGTGAAGTACACAAATATAAAAGCTAAACAATCTGAGTTTTGGTATGCTTAAGAAATCATTTGAGATGCTAAAAGAAATAATCACCTTTCCCAAGATGACACCTTTACTTTGTGTGGGACAACTTGTCCTGTCAGGGCAAAGATGCTGTGTCTTTAAAAGCGTTGATAAACCTCTAGCAATGTCTTGTTTTCAGTCTACTTTTGGAGTTATTTTGGGAATGATCAGTCAAATGTGAGGCTAGCAAAGGTAGCAAGTGTCCATTAAATTTCATCCACTCTCATCTGGTGGTCAAAAGTCTTTACTATCTCCATGTTATCCCTGTACAATCTCCACTGTTCAAAATTTGGTTGTAATTGTCCAGTAGGTTGAAAAATTACCAGGGAAAGCGGGGTAATAATTGAGTAAGTTGATGTTATTGCATAAGCCTCATTTCTTTAGGACATTATACAACAAAGTTAAGAGCCTGCTGGATGTTGGCATCTGCAATATTCAACAGTACAGATATTTTGTTTCACTGTTACTGCCAGTTTGTGGAGAAAAAAATCAGTTCGCTTAACAGCACAATTCTAATCAGTCTTCGTCATGTGTGGTGCTTTGTTTAGAAAACATGTAAAAGTTAGAGCAAATATAGTCTACCTCATGTTGTCTATACTTAGCATTTGTGATCAGAACATCCAGTTCTTTCTTCTCTCTTTCCTTTTAAAATTATGTTTTTATTTCAACGGTACTTTCTACCAGCAGGCAATGCTGCTGTTACACTCTACCCAGCTGTGAAATCAATATGATTTTCATTACAAAGATAACAGAAACTCTCTTAGAAAGACTGTGAATTGCCAAAGGTCAAATAACAGTCAGTGGCAGAGCTTAGAATTTAGATGTCCTAATTAAAAAATCTTGTGGTATAAATATATTAATGAAATGCACCCTGAGAAATGTTTGCATTTAAGATGGCAACACTTTTACACTATTACGTTGTTCCTTTAATTACTGTAGCGCATGTAAGTCCTATTAAAATCTTAGAATTCTTTCTCTGCAATATGACCATTTCTTATAAAATGGGTGCTCAGTTCTGGTTTCATTTTTTTAATTCACAGTTATTTCAGCATGATTGGATTGGCAAGTGTAACAGTCACAGAACGGAGAACGTATCTAGTAAGATTTCTGTTGTATTGGACTCTAAAAATTACACATAAACTGAATGAATGAGTACATCAGTTATTTCTGATAGATGGCTTCATTAAAAACAAGAGGAAGTGCACAGTAAAACTGAAAGGAGCACTTGAATCTTTCAGCCAGAGCAGCCACTTCTCTATAAAATAAAATCAGCATTTTAAAACAAATGATACTAGTCTTCTGAAGACTATCTGTGATCTTTTTCTTATTAGACCTTATTTTTTCCAGCTGTAAGTTACATCTCCATTATTACCAATGAAAATTCCAGGAAAGCAATTATTTTATTACTTGCATTTGATATCCTTCCCTCCTATTCTCTCTTTTTATTTTTTATTTTTTAATTTAAATTCTGTCTTTCCATTCTGTATGTTGAAACAGTAAAATCAGATTGCTAAATATTGTGGATTTTAATGGGAAAAGTTCTCCACCTTACAGCTGAGGGGTTTTTATGTTATTGTGCTCCCTCTGCTGGATAGTACCTATTAATTTTTTATTCCCTGAGCAGTACTAATTTCTGTGTTGTATAAACAAAGCAATCATACTGTTTTAATGAAAGAGGTATAAAAAGTGGGAATGCCTCACTTAGGTCTCAGATGACATAGAAAGTGACAGTAGTAGGCTAGGAAAAATCCTGTTTTCTGGCAGCTAGGAGCAATCGAGACCCCTACGTGGATATCTGAAGACCAATCATTTGCTATCTCTTGAACAAAACCAGATGGACACTAAATAACCTTCTTTTATTTGTTTAACTTAGAGGGGATGATGTTGATTCTCATGCTCCGGTAAGTACAACAATGTCCTCAGATGTCCGCGTGATGTTATTAGAGTCTCAGTCTTAGTGGGGTGGTTCTCATAACTTGTTTCATCCTTTGCTGAATCTTACAAAGTCACTGCTGGGCCAGCATTTGTTCAGTGCATAAAGCAAGCGTGCTCACACTCAGTGCAAGGCAGGCAGCAGATCGCTGCTTTCCCATCACCACTGCAGTGACCCAAAGAAGAGGAAGAGCAATACTCCAATTTTGTTCAGAGAAGTGGTGTTGGTCTTTGCTGCCTTTGACTTCACATGGTGTGTTGGCCATGTACTCCTGCTCGCTTCTTCCCTGCTGCTTTCACACAGTGAGCCTGGTTTTGTTCTGCTGTCTTGCGGTGACCTGGTGGGGCACAGCCCCAGAACCCACCCCACAGTGCTCCCTGCGGGGCCACCCAGCTCCAGTCCCACGAGCATGGTCACCCTGGTCCTGCAACCACCCTGCTCCTCCCTGAGCTGCCGATCCCATCAGCTGTATGAAAAGGGGATGGAAATGAAACAACGCATTTCAGATTCACCAATCTGAGATTCTGCCATGGTTTTGCTGGGAAAGTTGGACACTGTGTTCATTATCTTTGTAGTTTCCTCAAAATTTAGTGTGATATAGCAAATGCCATTGCATATTACTGGCATTGAACAGGAAGTTGCTTTCAACTTAGCTTGCCTGGACTTTTACAGATATAACTCCATTATTTCCATATAGATTGGACTGATAGCATATTTATTTTATATTTTTATTTCCATATATAAAAAACAATATTCAAACTTTTTCAAGATCCCAAACAATCCAACAGTGAAATAATCTACATAGTTATCTTCTCTATGAATAACTCCTGTAAATACAGCACTTAATGTGCGTATACACTTTCATTTCCAAACAATTTTTTTTTCAGAAACTATTTCTTAAAACCCAAACTGTTCAAAAGAGTAAATATGCCGCTCCTGAAACCTTCCATTCCTCCTATTTGGATGAAAAGCCAGATGTTCAATATATTTTACATTCACTAAAATAATAAAAGCATGTGGTGCCATTGCACAAATATCCTACCTTAAACTAGAAGGGCCTAAACAAAATTGGTGTCACTCCTGGCAGAGCACCTTGACCTAGGATGCATCCTCCTCATGGAGGAAAATCGGGGCACCAAGGGAGTGGCTGGGAAGGATTTCTGCAGGAGCAGCCCTCTGTGAAGGGGCCTCATGGTTCAGGTTGAAAATCATTTGCCTCAGTTTCGGAGGCCGGTTGAGTTACAGCCTCTAAAACACTTAGCAGTGCTTGTCTCAGCAACAGCACACACCATATGCTTTGGGAGCATTCCCAAGCTGAATATTATCCTCACAGCACTCCACCATGCTTATTAATGCTGCCATTATTCCATTCAGTGGGACTAATCCAAAGGCCCCTGAAGTTGTCAAAGTTGTCTTTAAGATACTCTGGATAAAACCTCGGATTGCGTGATTTAAGTCACACTGATGGAATCACGTTCTCAAATCATAAATGATCGTTTATATGCTGGTTTCTTTATTCTAAGCTACCCGTTTTCCTCCATCTTTTGAAAAATAGTGATGTGAAATGGAAAAAGGAAAAGAAGGGTTTGAAATACTGTTATTTTTCTCATTTTTTTTTTCCAGAGAAGGAATGGATTGCACTTACATAGGCATTCCATACAATGCTAGTTCAAATTCAAATGTTCATGTGTTCAAATTCATGTGTTGATCAAGACTTTTCCTCAAATGTATGATCAGTTCATGGGAAAGACCGGAGATTTTTAAGTTGATATGGATGAAGGAAGTGCTGAATTAATCCATTGTAGTTCTCAGTCAGTCCTGGTCACTCCTTGTTGCTTTCTGGTCACAAAACACTTTTAATAGGAAAAAAATATATATTTTCAAAATATATTTAAGAGAAGAAAAATTGTACTTTGCCAAGGAGAATCCCTCCTCAGATCCCAATATTTTACAAGATGATATTATTTCTTTACATGCTGGAAATTTTTCTTTTCATTCCCGTTCATTTTAACAGCAGATTTTAATTTTTTCTTTTGGAAAAAAGAAAACAAAAAAGGATGAGATGTGTGGGGACTGAGGAAGAATGAAACTACAATCTAAGCAGGCAGAAGACACTATTTCTAATGAGTGTGTTTCTGGTAGTGGGAGGGAGACTTAGACCAAACAAGAAAGAATGGCTTGGGAGGATCTACTCGAGATTCCACTGATGTGCTAACAGCTGTTATTACAGTATCTGGCTTTTTGAATTAAATATTGATAGAAATAAATGAAAAAAGAGATTGAGCAAACTGAAATGTGTGTTCTGCCTTCCTAAGAGTACCAGACTCAACACCCTTTTATACAATTAATACTATTAAACACCAACATCAGCTGACAGGAAATAAGAAAGTTCCTATGGCAACTAAAAATAAGCACAGGAGGAAGAATGCATCAAATGCTGTCAGCAGACAGCATAAAAGGCAAATATATGTAGATAACAGCACAAAAGAATGTACAGAGACCTGTCTCGTAAACGACATACATGGTTAGATGGCTTGTTTTTGTTGTTTTCCTCCAAACTAGGAATGCTGCACCTTATTTACAGCATCTACTTATCAACACTTAAATCACCTTGCAGAGCGAGGCTCCTGGTTTATGTGCTGTGCAACGCGGGGGCAAGAGTTTGGGAGTGCAGAGGCAAGGTGAGTGCACAGCTGTACTGCTGAGAGTACAGCTTGGCCACGTGAAAGCTGTCATCTCAGTGTGAGAACAAATTTTAAGACCATTTAACGCTTGAACTTCTTGGATTACTTGCTTTTCCTACCTATCTGGTTCCTCCTCCCTTCACTTCTCTCACGAGAAGCAAAGCCAAGCCTGCCCCAGACCTGTGTGATGTGGAGAAAGCTGCATCATTTCCCCTTCGCTCTCCATACTCTCAAGTTTCAGTTGCTTCCTGCAGACCCTTCCAGGCTCTCTCCTCTGATACATCTTGGCCGTAAAGTAGCTCTACAGACGCACAATAATTTCTCTGTGGGAAAAAGTTGCTATTTTCACAGTAAAATATTCCTGCTGTGCGGTGCTGCACCTCCACGCAGGACTCTTGTCACAGTGGCTGTGCCCTTGTGGCTCTGCTTGCCTGATGCATTGGAGACAGATCTGCAGCTCCCCACGTCCTGGCCAGCTCAGGAAACTTGGCTGCTGAGCAAAAGACTCAGCCTCACATATAGCAAAGGTAGGTATCGTTCCTCCCCTGGTAACTCTGTCCTGTTAAGTGACAAAAACCAGTTTCTTGATGTGAACTATAGCATTGTGAGGTGATTGAGGAGAACACCAAACCAGGACCAAAAGCAGGGGCTGGGAGAAATGTGGTCAGACTGCTCTGGTGCTGGTAGAGACCCTTACCTTTACTCAGGACTTTTGGTGTGTCTGTGCTGACTGATGTTCTGGCTTTGAATTCACTGCTCCTGTTGGAAAAGATGATTCCATCGTTACAAGGAAAACTTCATTTTCAGTCCTAGGGCTGTATGAGAGCTCCTCCTGTCACAAAAACCCACTCCTCTGCAGTGATGGACACACGTATTATCATTGCTTCCATATAACTCATCTGGACGTGTTTCTGTATTTTTACCCTTCCCATTCCTGTTGTGCCATGCTTATGATATGGTATCACAGATGTAACCCATCATTATGTGACTCATGCTGCAAGTCAACGCATGTAACCACAGGCATGCAGAGTGTGAATAGATATCAGGCACTGATACCATTATAGCTTACTCTGCAGTTTGCTCATGTACTGGCTGTTGGGAGCAATAAATACCCTACCTCAGTGTGGAATATACTTGCACTGCCTACAGAGAAACATATGCACAACTCCAGGTAAGTTTAGGACCTGATGATGAGTAATCCACAGCAAAGTATCAGAAACAGAGTGATGTCATTGATATGAATCTTAAGACAAATAATAATAAAGAAACAGAAGGAACAAAATATATGCTTTGAATGTTGGTAATAAACAAGCTCAAGATATTTTTTTAAAATAACTTCCTTAAAGTAGACAATTCTGATGTATCTCTTAAAAAATGGTGTTTAGTTATAACACAAAATGAACTAAGGCACTGTAAGTAACGTGTAAGTCCTGTACCAAAACCTGCTATTAGAGGTTCAGAACACGACTGCTGGAAAACAAGCTGTCCAAAATGCCAAACTTTAGGGAGATCTAGATTAAAAAACAAATCAACAAAGCACAGAAATCAGTTTTCATTTGAAATATGTGCTTTGAACAATGCAAATGATCAAAAGAATTTCAAAAGTCTTGTTTGTAGAAGGGATAAATACTTCACTCTTCTCTCCTTTGTCACCTCTTGCTCTAATGAAGTCTGGTTCCATTGAACCTGGAAAACTTTTTGACAAAATTATTTGGCTTACCTGCTTCAATGCAAAAATTCACTCTAGCATCAGTACCAACTGTTGCGGAAAGTGCTGCCCACTCAGCACGGTCAGTCCAGCCTGAAGTTAGACCCAGAAGCTGAGAGGGATTCTGTGTCAATTAACACAATTGCAGCAAGTTCCGTTGTTGAAATTTTCCTTTGTATAGGGCAGAGGAGGTAGTGGTACTCACACACCAGCCCTGAATCTCAGGTAAGTCCTGCCAGTGAGGTACTTGAACAAACTCCTAAAAGAAACCACCTTTCAGCTGGAATGAGGAAAGGAAACCAGAAGTATGAGAAAACAGAGATGCCTTTGCAATATTGGTATGTAGTGCAACGCTTTTATCCTTTATAAAGTGATGAGCATTCTACTGAGGACTTTATTATAACAGAGTCACAGAATTACAGAATCATAGGTGTTGGAAGGGACCTGTGGGAACCATCTAGCCCAAGCCCCCTGACAGAGCAGGCTCCCTAGAGTAGGTTGCTCAGATCTCTTTTTTAGTGGATGACTTCAGGATTATGATTAACAGTTCTCTGCCTCACTGATAAATCTTTCAATGAATGTTGAGCTTACATTACCAACATAAGGCTACATTTGTTGTTTGTGGGTAGTATACTTGGAATGAAGTACTTTACAGTGGTTTTGTAAGCACTAAGAACACTTCTGGAAGTGTTATTGAGAAATGCTTAAAAACTTAAGAAACAAAGCAAAACTGGGCATTGTACAAGGCACTCTTTCTCTGTATGGGAGATTTCTCAGAAATGGAAAGCCTGAAAGCAGTGGCTCAAATAATATTCTGTTGGCATAGCTGTACTATTCTGCTGGAAATAACTTTCCCACATTAGAAACAAATGCAAAATTTCACACGAATCTGTTTCTCAGCTAATTTAGAGCAGGCTCTTTCATGTGTTTATTCCTAAGGGATTCAAAACATTTCTATTACAACGAAAGATGAAGTTGTTGAGTACCTTGCAGGACTGGGCCACCACTACTTCAAGGCTGATCACACATTCCAGGGACCTCAAGCAGTGCACCAATGCAGTCTACTCAGTGACTTGCTAAATAAATAAGGATTAAATAATCTTTATAAATATAGCAGTCATGATTAACCTGAAAATAACCAGAAATATTTCATTGTATTAATAAATAAAAAAATCAGTTCATTGCAACTTCAAAATTGAGAGCACGTTTCTTTTCATATTGAGAACATAGTTTTGTTCCTTGTTCAGTACGTTTCTATTTCTTCAGTAAGTGTAATTTGAAAGAGGAAGAAAAATATGTGACTGATGCATTAAGATCAATCATGATAGCTAATTTAATATCCAAAAGGTTCTTCAACCTTTCAACCAATATTCTGGGGAATTCTGGGGAAGAAAATGCAAGTGAAAAATGCAGCATTATGGCTAGTACTCATTTGCTGTATTACAGTCAGAAGTACACAGTATCTTAATTTTCCTTATGATTATAAATGGCTTTTAACTTTACTGGCAAGTCCAAGCTATACTGTGGTGTTAGTGATAACCAGGTTATCTTGCACGTGCAGCCTAGGAGCTCATGGCAGCAGGGTGTGTAACACACAAGAGTCACTGTCCAGAGCCCAGCACAGTGCGTAAATATTGTCTGTGGACCACAAAGCATATTTTTAATTTTATGCTAACATATGACAAGGACATTTTTTTAAAAAAATGTCTAGCAAGACAGTATGAAATCTTCTTATTGTAAGTCACAGGGTTAATTTGTGGGCTCCAAATCCCCATTCCACATTAATGTTCTTCAAGCACAGGCAAGCAGGGGTGTGTTGTGCCCAGGAACTTCCCGGTTACAAAGGACACAGGATGGAGGGGAAGCTGCCAGAAACCTCCTTTATGTTGAAGGCCATGGTGGTAAGAAGGATGAAATCCTTCCAGGTTTATGTCTGTAACCCAACTGTTGATGGTTTGAGCTTCAAGGATGCCGGTTTGCCAAGTGAGAGGCATGGACCAGAGGAGAGGAGCTAGGAAGCCTTCAGCAGGGCAGGCTGGTCACTCAGATGGGACCTGTATCTTGAGCTACCCCTCCACTGCTCACAAAGCAGGGCCAGAGAGGCTGCCCATGTCCACTTGGTCCTGCCTCTCAGTATCCCTGCCTGTTGCCCTGGCCCTCTAATTCACCACGCTAGAGAAAAGGAAGTGACTGCATAAAGGGTTAGTCTGACTTTTCTTCAGTTGTCAGCCTATGTGCATGCAAAAGATGCTATGAAAGGAGGCTGCTTTGTGAAGTTGCATCAAAGAGGGATTTTTACTGTTTGTCACTGGATTTCATTTCAGTGCTAAATCACATCAACCTCAGCAAGAAGTCAGGAAAAAGTGGAAAGTGTGTCACTGCTGTCATCCCAAGTTTCGTTTTCATTTCTTTACATTAAAGCTCCTATTTCTGCAGGACTTTTGAGGCTGATCTTGTTCTTGTCTCTTCTGGGTTTCAAGATATATTGTTAGGTACTACGTCAAGTCTTGGTGTTGCTTGTATTGCATCTACGTATTGCAAAATCATGTGGTCTGAATGACGTTCCTAGGAAAGCATATCAGCATCTAACGCCATAAATTTATAATTTTCAGTTTAGCTGTCTTGCATTTTAAAACTATATATTATTATTAATTACTATTGTTTGCATGAGTTAACATTATTCATTAGAAGAAATGTTAAAAGGATACAAAGCTTTGAAAGTCAAGCAGTAAAACACAATTCTGGCATTTTCTGGGTAGAATTTGTGCAATTTTTGCTTCCTTTGGGTTTGTGCATTGCAATCAGTCTTTAATTAAGAGAATACATACTTTGGTTTTGTACTTGCTGATAGGTCTCTTCTGCTGAAACTCTTTAAAGTCAGACATCTGGCATGGAAACATAGTTCATGTAGATGGCACATTAATGAACCCAGTATTTGATTTTATCTTCGTATTCATTGAGTGTCCAATGCCTTATTAATTTCACATTGTGCAAAGTTGCTGTAATACAGAATTATTTGTTTCCTTATGACCATTTCTTTTATAGTTGTCATTAGAGTATCCAGCTGTTTCACAAGCAGTAATGAACTTCTGTCATACTACTTTACTGCAATGAAGAGTATTATTAGTCCAATTTTTTCAGATAATAAACTGAAGCAGAAGAATATAAATAATGACTAACTACAGATTTTGGACACTGAGTAAGAAAATAAAAAAACGGTATTCATCAGATTCTGGGACACTGTTTTGTTCACAGCACAGTCCTCTCTGATTTCATGTGTGAGGACCCAGTGCTCCTGGAGGACGAAGGTAGGGTCTTGATTCAAATGAAGAAAGCATAAGTGAAGCAAATGAAGTTTCCAGTGCCTTGCCTCACACAACAGCTCTATCAGTCAGTGGCAGATTTCAGGCCTCTAGGGCAGCATTCAGCTGTCTTAACTATGAAATCAATTTTTATTTTACTGCAGTTTGTTTTCTTGAGTGGTACGTGCATTCCACCTTGTTAGGGTGGAAATTGCTTTCCAGTTCCTTGCACATTTTCAGGGTTTTGGTATCGGCTCAGCTTCACAATGGGATGCTTGCTGAAGCCCTTCAAGGATATCCTGGGAGAACCAGAGCTGCTCAGCAGAGCCTGGACGGGAGTCACAGGATGGCTGGCCTTCTGGAGCTTGACCATTCTGCTGCCTCAGCCAGCCTGCTTGCACTCTGTCTGGCCTAATGGAGCATCTCTGTTTTATATGAAGAAGAAAGAACTTCTCCAGCTGTGTCAGATTTGTCTCATGTCCCTGCCATGGGGTGATGAGAAATGTTCATCAAAGGGGTGCTGCCCTGTGGATATTGCCGATAAAAGGAGGCCGATGCCTTCCTCTCTTCTTCTCTGCTACAGTGAGGGCTCAAATCCACTCAGCCTCAGCCTTGGTTTCATGTCCAGCTTTGAAGTCAGAGCATGTGGGACCAGCAATTGCAGGGAAAACCTTGTTTTAGCCTCCTTTATCCTGAGGTCAGGAAGAACATTGGCTTAGCATGGACAGAAAATACTGTTCATCAACTGCTAGTAAGCATATGCAATCAGAATTTTTCTCAATTATTAACAACTTGGCTACATTTGAACATTATACCCCTCCACACACATAGATGCACAACAAAAGGCTTATCTGCCACACAAAGGCTACTCAGTGCCAAATTTTACTCCCTTGCCTCAAGTCGTCGTACTGCCAGAAATTATTGACAGAACTGTTGTAGTAATCACTGGTAAATAGTATGATTGGCAAATAATATATTTTCTGCTGATTGTATTATTGGAAAAAACTGGACAATTCATGCTGACACCCTTTTGGAAACCAGACATGGAAAATTCCAGTCTCAACAGCTAAATTTTGGAAGAGTTATGAGCTATTGAAATGAAGGGTTTGTGATGGGAAGAGTTTGGCAGCATTAGCAACAAAGAGCCTTGTCCATTTGATTCATAATTGCTTTTCTCAAATTTTGAGCTGCAAATCACCTGTGCCCCTAACTCTCCAAGAGTCAATATCCCTGGCAAGTCACCAGGCAGTCTCTGGTACTGGTATTAAGACTGCACTGCTTAAAACATATGGAAGTATATAGTCATACAATTAAAAGTAGAAATGCATTTTCTGTGCAATTTCCACAGTACATGTAGTGAAATCATTCAGGTTGTTCATATCTCTAGAAAGAACAGTAATGGTGAATCAGAGGTAGTTTTTCTTACTACCCCATCATACGTTAATTGCCATTGATAACTTTCAGTTCTAGAATCAATGTAAGGTATTTACAGATTTGTTTTGATTTAATGATGTTAATTTGAGGTGAGGAACATGCAGACTGTAAGATCATATTAACACTGGTCCTGTCCTCGTGTGAAAAAAAATCAGTATATATTTGTTTGGTCAAATAATTTGTAGAGAGAGAGCATAGAGGGAATATTATGTTATTGTGCTGTTTCTTTGACTTTGCTCAAAGAAGCATCATGTGAAACAGTGCCCTAACTTCTTTTATAAGCTTATTATTATGGTAGAATTTGCTTTAAATAGCCAAAGAAACCAATAATTGGAGGTGGTTCTTCAGCTTCAGGTAAAGACAATACTTGGTAGAACCAGTGCAGGATTATTTTAACAGCATGGGGTTAAAATGTGTGTATTTTTACATCTTTGGGAATTGTCAATCATTTTGTACCTGTTTATTTCACAGTCAGATTCCAATTACAGCCTACTGCTAGGAAACCTGGCAATAAAATTTGGAAAATACAGCATGGAAGAGGTTATTATGTACTGAGGTATCATCAGAATAGTTGGTGTGACTTTGGGAGGGGACAGGGGAGAGCAACACAAGTAGGCTGTTTTTCATTTTACTTTCTAGGCATGACCCAATGAACGTCTCACAAATGGGAAGATTACACCAGTGAATTGCAGAAAACAGATTTGCACTCTGAGCACATTCATGCCATGACTGTGGGTGTCATGGTGAAATAAAAAAAAAAACAATACCAAATTGATTGGACAAGACAAAACTAGAAGGGCCAACACCCTGAGGTATGTTTCACCAACTTGAAACTCAAAAATTTGATCATAGTAAGGTTCTTGTGACAGAATAACAACCAAGTAACTTGCATATTAAAAAAAACCCCTCATTTTTCCTTTCTCTTCCTTTGTTCTTAAGCTTGTTCGAGGTCTTTACACTGTATTTCAGTCACCTTCATCTTTAAAGAATTTAAACAGCTTAATTAGCTCAAACGAACAACTTTTAAGATACCTATTTTTCATAGTAAGACCACATCCACTCTAAACAGAAACAGATTACCTGGAATGTACAATGTAATATTGTTTGTGTCATCATAATGAATCCGCATTATTTTAGTATCACTTATATTTAGCACCAACATATCATCGAAGTCATATATGTCCAACCTGCAGCCCACGGGCCGCGTGTGGCCCAGTGCATCTCGCCATCATGGCGGCAGCTCTGCCCCATGCACACCCATCACTCAGCAATGACCAAACATCAATGTGTTATTAACCCCATCTGAGCTGAAGCCGGGGCATGGAGAGAGCAAGAGCACAGTGCAGTGACAGCTCAAGTTATGGCAAATGAGTTTATGGATTTTCATACACTGGCTAAACACAGTCCTGTGAACTGCAAAAAAAAAAGAAAAAAAAAAAATGCAGCCTTGCTTTCCATTTTGGTACAGGAATTTGAGAAGAGGTTTCAAGATTGCAAAAAAAAAATCACAATTTTTTTGGTTTATTTGTGACTCCTTTTTCAGTTGACATAAATATATGACCTGCGAATTTTCAAATGCAACGTACAGGGCTGGAATCCAAAATTTGATCATGTCTCTCTACCAGACTTTCATAAGCCCTCTCTCACCAGAGAGAAATATCCCTCACTTCACAATCACCCGTTACTCATGTCACTGCTGTTGGCAGTATGTACCTTTGTGAACAACTGTTTTCAAGGATAAATCATGGGAAGAGTAAAATTTCATCAAAAATCTCTGACAAACACCTTGAGAACTCAATGAGAATGGCAACCACTGCCATTGAACCAGCCTCATGCGTTAGTTTCACAAAAACAAGATCAAATATCCCACTAGTTTTACGGTTTTGTTCCTCTCTTTTTTACGGTTTTTATAAAAAATAATAAAAATTAAAATAAACTTTGTTACTTATATACATTAAATATACACTATATATTGTTAAATCTCTGAAATTAGTGCCTCCTATTTTATTATGTTGGCCCACAGTGTCAGAGGCAGATGTTGGTGGTATGGCAGTAGAGGTTGAACCTTCACACCAATATTCCATTACATGTTGTTGCTGTGTGACAAGTGGCAGCAGAGGGGCAGTCTGACACAATGTTGTCTGACAGGGAAGTGCATATGAAGCAAAGGTGTGTCACTGAATTCCTCCATGTGAAAAAAATGGCACATATTGACATTCGTTGACACTTGTGGACGTTGATAGAGACCAACCAGTGAATGTGAGCACGGTGAGGCAGTGGGTGGTGCGTTCCAGCAGTCGCAACAGCAACAGTGGGTCACCTCCACTGGTGTAGATTGTTATGAGCATGGCATGCAGGCTATTGTTCATCACTAATAAAAATGCAGAGCTAATGGTGGTGACTATTTGAAGAGCAGTGTTTTGTGGCTGAGAACTGTCTCTATCAAACTGTTACTATGCTTTTTGTATCTCTTTTAGTTTCCATGGAAATAAATAGGAGGCATTACTTTCAGATCAACTTTCTTAAATTGGAAGTTTTAATTTAAAATTAATTCATTTGTCCTTAAAAAATACTATTTAAATTCATAACAATGACAACCTGCAAAAATGTGTCACAGAAGTGAACCTTTCTCAGATGTTAATGAATTTAAAAATTTTTTTTCAATGGGATAAATATCTTCTCTATCATTATGATCAACTTGAGTTAAATAATTTTGTTCTAATATTGTATTTTGCATTGTATAAGTCTTAACAATGGAGAAATAATTCTATTTTCTTTTTAATTATGTTGTAAATTTTTTGGTTTCTGCTATATGGAAGAAGTTTTCCTGAATTGCTTTCAGATGAATTTTTAGCTGTGAGAACTGAATATTTTCTTTGTGTTATTTAAGTTGAAAAAAGCAGAAAAAAAATCTGCATTCTGCTTTGCAAACAGAACCCCAAATGAAAGAAAAAACATCAGCTAAATCTGAAAATTAAAGACTACCTGGATGTGTTTACAGAGATATTTTTGCAAATATTACTGCTAATAAGTGCTTTTCAGAAGCGCCTTGCATCCTGCTTCTACCAATTTTAGTGGAGACATGGCAGCTGGCCTACTGCAACATCTCTGAAATCCCATACGGTAATGAACTGTTTTATTAGGCACCAAATACTTTTGGAAATCAGGACCATGATGATCAGAAGCAATCTGTCAGTTCACTAACAAGAGTTAGTATTTCTTTTGTGTAATAAATTCATTTTAAATACAAAGCATAGTTTTAAACTTTTGTTCTTTTTTTTTCAGTTGTAAACAGCAGATAAAGTGCCATTGATGTTACCTGCAGAAACTATTTTAATAAGCTCTTCTTGTGCATTCTTAAACTTTTAGTCCTAACTTTCACCTGAGCACTGCTCATAAAAAATTCAAGATAAAAATTATCACCCAAAAACATGCCTGTTGATGGTGAATGGAATTCAATCCAGCTGGCGACTGGTCATGAGTAGTGTTCCTCAGGGATTGGTATTGGAGCCTGTCCTCTTCAGTATCTTTATTGATGACCTGGATGAGGGCATTGAGAACACCCTCAGTAAGTTTGCAGATGACACCAAGTTGGCTGGAAATGTCAGTCTGCCTGAGGGTAGCAAGGCCCTGCAGAGAGATCTGGACAGGCTGAATCTCTGGGCTGAAGCCAATGGGATGAGGTTCAACAAGACCAAGTGCTGGGTCCTGCACTTTGGCCACAACAGCCCCAGGCAATGCTACAGGCTTGGGGCAGAGTGGCTGGAAGACTGTGTGGAAGAAACGGACCTGGGGGTGTTGGTCAGCCCTTGGCTGAGCATGAGCCAGCAGTGTGCCCAAGTGGCCAAGAAGGCCAATGGCATCCTGGCTTGTATCAGAAATAGTGCTGCCAGCGGGAGCAGCAAAGTCGTCATCCCTCTGTACTCAGCTCTGTTGAGGCCGCACCTTGAATACTGTGTTCAGTTTTGAGCCCCTCACTACAAGAAAGGCATTGAGGCTCTTGAGCATATCCAGAGAAGGGCAACAAAGCTGGTGAGGAGTCTGGCTTAGGGAACTGGAACTGTTCAGTCTGGAGAGGAGGAGGCTCAGGGGAGACCTTATCGCTCTCTACAACTGCCTGATAGGAGGTTGTGGCGAGGTGGGAGTCAGCCTCTTCTCTCACATAAGTAGCGATAGGACAAGAAGAAATGGCCTCAAGTTGCACCAGAGGAGACTCCAGCTGGATATTAGGAAAAATTTCTTCTCTGAAAGGGTGGTCAGATGTTGGAATGGGCTGCCCAGGGAGGTGGTTGAGTCACTGTCACCGTGTGAACACTATCGGTGTTCAAGAAACATTTAGATGTTGTACTAAGGGACTGGATTATTGGGGGAATGCTGGTGGTAGGTAAATGGTTGGACTAGATGATCTTTGAGGTCTTTTCCAACACTGGTGATTTTGTGATTCTGTGATTCTGTTCCCTGCCATAGCTGAGTCTGCTATTTTATCCCTTTCACACTTGAGGAGCCAGCCAGCTGTTGCGGATCCAGAAGCACTGGAACACACTGGTGGAGCCAGACCAAAATCCTGCAGAGCAAACAGTGAAACTGACTGTGAGGTGGGGAGAAGCCTCGTGGGGCCCAAAGTGGGCCCTTAGGCAGGAAGGAGCTAATTTCATGGCACCACTGCAGGACAGAGCCACTGGACATAACAACTTCAAACTTCAAGAGCCTTTCTATTCCCCAGATGTTATCTCCAATTTCATCTGTTATCCAGCACCATTTTTTTAATGGATGGAATGAAAGGGACTCTATAGCCTGCGTGAAAACCCGAAATGCTGTGAAGCATTGTTCTCTGCACTAGGTCATGCCCTGCTATCACTCAGTAATTTTAAACCAGCCTTTCTCACACTTCTCCTTTATCAACTCTGCTATATTTTGGGGGAAAAAAAAGAAAAAGAAGAAACAAAAGATGACTGGCTTCCCTGGCAGAGAAGAGATTTTTCCCAATACACAAATGTATTTCCACGAATATTGCACCGTTTGTACATGCGTGGTCTGTAGTACATATAGACATGTTGAATTTCTGGGCAATGTTCACTTTTTATCTTCAAAAGGGGCTTTCTGGGAGGGTTAAATCACAAGTAATTTCACTAATTTATTCCTAGATATATCTTATGGGTGGCACAGAAATGCAAATCAGTTTGGTAAAAATCAAGAGACGCTTACTATTTGTACAAATACTCCCTGCTTATTGCTTGTAAGAACCAATTTCAATGACAAATCACCATTCCGTAAGTCAGTTATAGACAGACAGCTTACTGGACTCCTTCCAAGATACACTGAGACATGCAACAAAATACCAGAGTGTAATTACTTTCATTATGTATTCCAATTAATCTGGAAACAACTGAGATGGTAAAGATCTCATCCTGCTAATTTTTACGGACATAAAACCCAATATTATTTATAGAGTTGGTGCCCTCTGTTTACCTGATTAAACTATGCACTAATCAGGCACTGCTTTTCTGGAAATAGAGCTGGAGCATGGTAATTTGCCATCTTCCATAATTTACTTTACTTAGTCAAAACACAAGTGTATATTTTAAATCATGGCAATATTTTAAACTCGTGTATGTTTTGGAATTAATGACTTAAAAAAAATTCTAAAGTAGAAGACCATTTTTAATGTCTGTTTCAGAGGCACAGTCTCTTCTGCAAACCTGGGTTCCACTTCTGATAGGCCTCAGCTGTGTCATTGTTTGGCCACAGCCCTTTTCCATTAAGCATAAGCAATTATTTTAAGTTGAGAAGTATTTTTAAAATGAACTTGTCTTTAGCTTTGACATTACTTCAGTGGGAGAAAGGGTGTCTTTGCACTTGTGAGTATGTGGACATTTCTGACTGTTGTCAATTAGCTTGGACACTTTGTCTCAGGAGGCACTGAGTTCTCTGTCTTCATTATTTCTTTCCAGTGCTTCCTCCTTTCTTTAAAACGGAGATTAACTTTTGCCTATCTGGAGTTCGCTATGCAGGGAAAGGAACTATAATGAATCTAAAAGTGTAATGAGACATTAATAACAGAGGGCAACTAGTTTTACTGCAGTTTACTAAATACTATTATGTACCCCATTTTAAAAGCCTTTAGCTCACACAAATGTTGAGGGAGCTCATGGGAAAATCTTGATCACAGTCTCCTGGAAGGGCACCTCATGCTGCGAGCAGATGGAGTAGAAGCCTGTAGCAAAATCTGGGTATGTGAATCACCCCAAGAGCCTTCTCAGCCTCAGGGCTCCGGGTGCAGGAGGAGGCCTTTGCTGTCTGGGGCCATGAGATACATCTGTGGTGTTGTGAGAGAGACAGCAAGCTGTCCATACAGCACATGGCATGCTGTGCATCCACAGCCCAGACCTTCCTCCCAGTTCCTGCTGCTTTATTGCTCTGGAGGTCCTCCAGCTGCATTGGCAACTTAGAGAAGACTTGGGGCTCCTGATGCCTTCCTGGGGCAAATCAGATGCCTGGTCAGACTGAGGACTCTGCCTGTCCCTCTGGCAGCTCAGTGGATGCGAGCTTGCGTGGTAGTTGAGCACGGTGCCTGTACAGCTCCCAGCAGCCTTCACCGCATTTCACAGCTGCGGGGAGCTGTGAATCCAAACTGTGGTGCCGGTGCACTTCCCCACATAGAACACACTGTAACCTTTATCACCTTTATGAAATAACACAGTTGGTCATCTCTCCTGAACATTTTCTTCAACTCTTAACACAAAGGAAAGTATCAAGAAAATAGGGTATCCATTAACCCATCAACAGTCTGTCAGTGTAAAATTGGTGTCCCATCTAAAACCAGTAAGGCTATGATTCATCATGCAACACCATCCTGAGACCTGATTACTGAGTCGTTCGTGCTCAGCCTTATCTAACCTGCACGAGCTGAAGACATTGATTCTAATCAAGTTACTCATGGCTCACATTGAATGATGTAAAGCTTTTGTTCTTCCTGTTGAATGGTGGATGGGAGGTCTCATGATTAGCTGCTATTTGTAGGAGGAAACACCCAGAAGCCCTGCAGCCCCCCTCATGCCCTGGATCCTGCTCTGCAAGGGACTGTGTAATAATTCACAGCATGGCTTTACTGAAGATGAGAAGTGACCAGAAAGCGGTGATCAGAAGTTTAGAGCAGTTTCTGATGTACAAAGGTGCTGTCAAGCAGCACTAATGCCTCAGCCGGTTTTCCTTTGCCGTCTCATCTGTGTTATTTATTTTCATACCCTGATGGCTTAATCAGTGTTATATGGGCTGAAGACTAGGTGTTCCCAGAGCTCAGGTAGGGCTGCAGCTGCAGGCTGAGAGCCTGCTGGCAGTGGCTACCTCTCTGCCCTGTACAGCGCTGAGCCTTGGCTGGTTTGGGTAGAAGTTATCTGCTACAGGCAAGTGTCCTGAAACACTTATCATTTTAAATCCCTCTTGGTTTGATGCTTATAATATTCACTGGTCATACCTCCAAAATAAATAGATAGATAGATAGATAGATAGATAGATGAATTGACAGAGAAGGCTGTTGGTTGTTTGGTCAAGCATTAGAACGAGCTGCTCAGCGGAGTGGTGGAGTTCCCATCCATGGAGGTGTTCCAGAACTGTGGAGCTGTGGCTCTTGGGGGCATGGTTTGAGGGCATGGTGGGAATGGGTTGGAGTTGGACTTGGGGATCTTGGAGATTTCCTTGAACATTAATGACTCTGTGAGTGGGCATGGTGTGATGATTTGACAGTTGGACTAGATGATCTTAGAGGTCTTTTCCAACCTTAATGATTCTATGACTATGGATGGATAGATGGATGTGACCTATGCAGAAAAATGCCTTACATTGTTTAGTGAATATGTACCCTCTGGAAAAAATAAAATTAAATTTAAAGCAATGTTTATTTCTAAAATCACTCTTTGTCTCAGGGTATGTTCAGTACAACACCTTCTCTGCTTTAATACAGTAAGTTGTAATTGCACCCCTTGGGTGCTGTTGCCTAAAACACATCTAAAGCTGTTTACTTAATATTATGAAAAACTACCTGAAATGAGAGGATACGAGCACTTTCATACCAGGTGCACAAAATAAGCCATCAGTCCACTTCTTCTATCATTTCAAAAAGTGGCACTGAGATTATTAAATACTGTGTATAATTGGATTGGTGTCCAAAGTACTATAGTCCCATTCTTTTGCATTAAAAACAAAGGAAAAATACAAAAATAATGGGTTTCATATTTTCAGAAATCTCATATAGCACAAGTCATATCTATGGTCTTGACTTAGCAGTACACAGTAGGTGTGCCCTGTAACATACAAAAGAAATCCTATGGAGTTTCCCAGAAAGTCACTGGTACAAATAATGCTTAAGGGCTTCAGCAGGACTAGAAGTTCTCCCTGAGAAAGTTACTGTCTCCTGATATAAAGGAAGTTCAAACCTAATAATAAAATTAATATTATGTTGTGCTTTCTAGCACAAATTTTGTAGACTTCTCCACACAAGGCAAGCAGCGTAGATCTTGCCTCGTACTAGGATGAGAGAAGACCAGGGATTCCCACCAACTGCAGCAGGTATAGTGCAAGAGGCCATGTTCAAACACTGGACAAGCAGGAAGCCCCAGGAGACAAAAAGGGAAGCACCAACTGGCTGTAGCACAGTGGGGAAAAGGTGAAGGGAACGCATCAGGAAAACCAAAGTGATCATCCTTTGGGTCTGGATCCCATTTAAAAAAGCCACATTGCCGCTCAGACTGTTCACAAGCACCCATAGGCTTTGCACAGAAGTGTTTTCAGTGTGAGGAAGGTGCTTTAAGGTATAGACAGCAATCACCATCCTCTGTCCCTTTCTGAAATAACAGACAATTCTAACAGAACAGGGTGACAATATTCTCTATATGCTTGTCATAATAAATTCAGATTTACTATGGAAAAGTGTACTGTAGCTTTTCCTTACATACAAGACCCCCATGGGTTCCAAGACAATGGCATCAGATTCCACAGCCGTGATCTTCTGATTTCAAGACAACATTAATTTATTTAAACATCTTGCAATGATCTTGCTTCCCATCCTTCTGGCCCAAGAAGAATCACATACAAACAAAGTTTGCAGTTAAATATATTTGTTGACATGACATTTGTTAATGGTTTTTCCGCTATCCTCCACGTTGAAGACAGCTTTCTGTTACACTCCCTGTGCTGCCTGGCTGTGCTCCCTAATGCTCAGCTTTCTGGTGTTTAGGGTACTGCCTCACCTGGCACCACAAGAAGGGAAGAACTGTAGGGTCACAGGGCTGCGGTGGGGGGAGCCTTCTGAGATATGGAGAAATGTAAAGTGACAATATGATTCTGTATTCTTTGAATTCCAGTTCTTAAAAGCAGTCTGAGCAAAATATCTACTGTTAGCTGCCCTATAAAGAAGAATGGGAAATGGGCAGCTGAAACAAATGGAAGGAACACTTGTCAAGAAGCTAATTACTCTTATTTCCATATAATTCAAAAAGATAAAATTGCCTGAGCAAATATGAAGGAAGTAATTAACTTCATGAATAACCTAAGGCTTACATGTTTCCCTACTTGAGAAAGACTTGTGTAGGGAAGTTGAAGCTCTGAGCTCATGGATGTGTTCCTCTCCATGCTTTGAAAGGCGGGTGCAGCTCTCCAGCCTCAGCAGTGACAGGTCTCACCCAGAGAAGCATCCTTCCCTACTGTCCCAAGCCCTCCTGGAAGGGGTGTCTTGGTGCACAGTGCCTGACCATGTGCTGTGGCTGGAGAAGCCAAGGAGGGGGCATGGGGTGTCTGAGTGCAGAGGGTTTGTGATGCTCAGCACTGCTCCTGCAGCCTGAATTGCAGTGTCTCTGGGCTGTGACCTGCTCTGGCAAAAGGCTTCAACTATAGGGAGCTCTGCTGTATCTAGAGAGCAGATAAACATGGTATGGGCAGTGCTACACAGTAGGGCTTCACATCTAACAGCTCAAAATTCAGGGCAGGTAAAGTAATCGTCGTTCAAGCAAAAGTATGCAACACAAGGTATTTCTTTGAAAAACTAAGGCAATTAATCTAAAATGACTAGGACAGAAAAAAATAGTGACATTGAGTGAAAGGAGGTAGTCTCACTATTATCACAGTATTGTAGGCCCACTGGATAATTTGGACTGGAAGGAACCTTGCAGTCTGAGTACAGGAAAGAAGACTGTGTAGCAATGGAAGACCACTTTAGGAAGGAGCACCCTCTGGCACCCAGGGACACCACTTCACCACTTCTGGTTTTGGATTGCCAGGGCCCACAGATTGCATCTAAACCATCCTGCTAACATCTTGGTAACCCCATGCTGTACAAACCCATCTAATTTCCTTCAGAGTTCATTTATAACTTTGGTAAAGATAAATTATGCAAATAAATTATGCAGTATGTGGGAAAAATACTTCCTTTTGTTGGCTTTAAGCATAGAGTCTAAGCTGTCCCCTAGCTCCCGTGCAACAGGAAGCAATGAAAACAACACACAGTAATTCCCTATCACCCCCTTTCTACCCTATGCAGCTTTCACCGACCTCCATCAAAGCAGCTCTCAAACTTTTCTTTCCTGATGAACTTTTCTTGGGATACATTTCATATGTTCCTCTGTCTCTTATCTCCTTCTCATGTGTCTCTCCCACAAACACCAGCCTGAGAACTGTTTACAAAATAGTCCACAGATCTCCTGGCAGACTATGAAGCAAAACACAGTCCCTAGCCAAAGTCTGTGTTTTGGAAACTGTGTTTCTTTGGTAAGTAGAGCTTCATTTTTATTTGATTATCTCCATTTGCTAAATGTAGTTAGCTAGCAATTTACAACAGCTATATTTCATCAGCTGGAAAGAGAGGAGGGATTCTAATGCTGCATTTGGAAATGGGAGTGGGAGAAAGATGTCAGGAACAGCCTTCACCATCATCCTTTGAGTTTTATGTTTTTATGTTTTCAGAGGACTCCCTGCATCCCATGTTAAGGCGACTGCTCCATGGAGGTCATCCCCACTTTGGGAATAGCTCTCCTGGTCATTCAGTTCAGAGCCATGAGTTGTCCTTATGAAACAAACTCCTGCCTCTCAGTCACCAAACAAAGACACTATTCTGCATATAGCTGGGATGGGACAATATCTTTATTTACTTTATAGTGGCTAATAATGGTGATCAAGATAAAAAGAGAAAACAAAACAAGGTTATCCATTATTTACTTGGAGAAGCTTGGTTTTAGACTAGGCTTTGGAAGATCTGGAAGGACTTCCTCATGTCTATTGTATTTGATGCCTGATTAGCTTTCTTTGCAGTTTCGAACTTCAGCAGAGACCCTGGCTGCCAGACACACGAGTATTTTGTGGATGGATGGAACTGATGGGAAGCTGCCTCAGATGCAGCCTCTGAATTCTCAGTTTAAAAAAAAACAAACAACATTCATGCTGTGTTTAACCTTTTTTTTTGTAAGGACTTTAGTAAAGCAAATCAATGTTCATGTTTTCTCTCCCAAGCCCTTAGTCCTCCAGCAGCTCTGCCACTAGCACACACCACTTGAACGGACCATTCTTTTTCTTACATTCACATCTCAGTAAAAGGAGAAACCTGGGGGCACTTATCAAAGCTGATGGGCACTTCATCTAGCCATAGTGTTAATATTCTGAAGATTGTTCACTCTCCTTCATTTAACCACCCACCACACTTGCTTTAGTTTTATTTAGTACCATAATGTAGTGCTAGACCTTTTCCTCTTATGTGCCCAGACTTCTTTGCTAATAGCTGCAAGCCTTAATCATGTAAAGTTAAAAGGAGAAAAACATAAAGCATGTTTTGCCACTGCAGATAACATGCAGGAGATAATAACAGCATTTACCTATGACTTCCTTCAGCACTATCTCTTACAGAGTGTACTGAAAGTATGCAGACAGCCAATCTGTGCATGGCTTGGGTGAGTGCTCTGGACAATATTTCTGACTTGATCCTCAGCTGATTCAAGCTGACATTAGCATGCAGGATACAATTTTAAAGGGTTTCAGCTACATGTGCTGAACTCGTGTTTATCTCAAATTTAAACAGAGTATACAGGTGGCCAAAGATCACAAGTTCTTCTAACCAAGAGTCCATTTAGATCTGCCTGAGTGACAGAAACATTAAACTTGCTTAAAACAGCATGTGCCACAAAAATGTGGCAGATTGTCTTCACTGGGCAAACTGAAATTCTGGCTCAGAAAAGTTTCCAGCATACCTGAAGTCGGTTGATGGTTTGGTTTTTTTGATGGTATAGAAAAATTCCAGAAGTTCCCAGGACAAGAATCATAGAATGGTTTGGGTTGGAAGGGATCCCAAGAATATTTTTTCTCTATTTTTTCCATGGAACTCATGAGGAAAAATAATAATAAAAAAAAGAAGCAGAATTTGATTTAAAACAATTTATTTTGTGAAAGAGTAAATTACAAACTTAGCAGACGAAATGTTTAAAATGAGGTTTCTGTATTTCAGATGATGCTACTTCATTTCAGAATTATCAGCACGGGTATAATTCCTACATGTCATCAGCAAGATGTACTGTTATTCCTTAGTACGATTCTCCATTATAATGAACACTAATAGGAACACCATGTGTATTTTGAAATAAAGTCTTTATAGTGTCCTTTTTCTATATTTCAGAAAACTAGGTCTTCAGTTAAATTCTGTTTCAGAACCCTACCAATACTCTTTATTTTTCATTTATGATTAAAAAATGTAATGATTTCTGTTTTCAACATTTTTGGTTTAGGGATAAACCAAATCTCTATACCTCAGCTTGTAGTACATCTTCATCTCTAATACAAATTTTATTAATCATTAATTAGATGCAAATAATGTATGTTTCTTATATATACTATTCAATTGCAGTTTATACTATCCAAACTACACACACTTTTTCTTCAAGGTATACATACCATTTCATTTCCACTTTGTTAAGTCTCAGTTAGCAAGAAGCTATTACAGATTTTGATGCCTTACACCTGCACTGTTTGTGAGGGCGTCTTCCTCTCAAAATCACGCTCAGATGTTTTTCCATGCACAGTTGATGGTGGACCTCTACCTCTGGAGAATTCAAAAAAGTTGTGCTGTTGCTCCTTCATCGGCCAGCTTGGTGCACATACTTTATTTCTACAGGACTTGAAGGAAATGTGAGCATAATTGAATAGGAAACATTCGGTTTAGGATCCATAGAATTCCACAGAATAGTGGCTTGGGTTCGAAGAGACCCCAAGGATCATCAAGTTCCAATCCCTCTGCCACAGGCAGGGCCACCAACCTCCAGTTCTGGTGCTGGACCAGGCTGCCCAGGGTTCCATCCAACCTGGTCTTGAACACCTCCAGAGATGGGGCATCCACAGCCTCTCTGGGCAGCCTGTTCCAGCACCTCACCACTCTCTGTGAAGAACCTCCCCCTGATATCTCATCTAAACCTTCCTTCCTTGAGCTTAAAACCATTCCCCCTTGTCCTATCACTATCTACCCAAGTAAAAGGTGGATTCCCCTCCTGTATATAATCCCCTTTTAAAATCTGGAAGGCCTCAGTGAGGTCTCCTCACAGCCTTCTCTTCTCCAGGATGAACAAGCCCAGCTCCCTCAGCCTGTCTTTGTAGGGGAGGTGCTCCAGCCCTCTGATCATGAGAATATAGACCTTGGAAAGAATTTAAGAAAACTAAAGTACTTCATCAGAGTGCTTGAAGATCTTATTTCCTAAAGCATGAGGAAAAAAACCACAATATTTTATTAAATAAGCTGTTAACCACAAAGGTTTACATCATCCAACGAGAGATTTTGAAGAAGGGAGAGCCCAACTAAAAGGGTGCAGAGGCTTTGTGCTGCACGTCCCCATGGAGGGGCTGGACAGATTCCTGACAATGTGCCAAAAGGTTTTGGTGCCAGCGGTGGTACTGAGGGACTGAGGGGATACAGGGGGATGTGGAAACGCATCCAGTCTTCTTCCTGCGCAGAGCTGTGGTATACCCACTGTGAAGGACATGGAAGATTTCTAGTTCTTTTTCATTTCTTTTCTGCCATTTTTCATAGTTTTATCTCTGTGTTTGGAAGTTGTCCAAGGCAGAAACTGCTAATTCACAATTTTTGTGGCACATTAGTGGATTTGCAGTTTTGGCAGTTTTTAAGAATCAATCTTTGAACTGCAGCTTAGACGTTTTTCCAAATGACTATGTGCAGACTTAAAAAAAAATTATGTATTTATATAAAGTATGTTATGTGTCAAATATAAAGATATATGGATTGGTTTTGCAGGGTTCCACCGAGGTCCCTTGCTGAGGTCCCCGGTCAATCTGCTAGATCCACCTTGGTTTCAGCATGTCCTATCCTCCACCACAGTTCTGCTTTGCTGTGCCTTACTGGGACCCTTTTAAACTTGTCCCATTAAAGGAAGCCCTGGGAAGTCACTTACTGGCCTTTTGCTAGACACAGGCAGCTCTGAATAATCTACCTAAAGCAAGGGAACATCTTGTCCCTGATTCATATCTGTCAGTGCAGCAAATATGCAATTTTTCTACTTAGACCCTATGCTGCTAGAGGATTACAGAAGATTTAAGAAGCCACAGGTTTATTTGACTTATCTTCCACTCTGCAAAGGGTGTGTCCTGGCTTTATGTTCCTCTGAATCCTTTGCTCTCGCAGCCCCTCTCAGCAGTCCCCTGACTCGTCAGCTGTGCACTGCATGGTATGTGACAGTCTTTCTTTTTGTTGTTTGTTCGCTCTTCCATCTGTGGTTTTCTCTAGAGATTGCCCTTGTAGATCTTCCTTTTGGTCTTCCCACCCTACATGGGAGCTGGCTGCAGATGAGTATCATGTCTCATTGCCTGCTCTGCCTCAGGTTCAGACTGATGGCATTGTCAATATGCCTGTGGCAAGTCAGTGCCAAGACTAAATTTTTCCTCCCTCCATTTATGTCAGTGGCATTACAACAATGCTCTGTTTCTCTTCTCCACACAACACATGATTTTATTTACCCTATACAAATCATAGAATCACTGAACTGATTGGGTTGGAAGGGACCTTTAAAGGTCATCCAGTCCAACTCCTCTGCAATGAACAGGGACACCTACAGCTAGATCAGGTTGCTCAGAGCCTGGTCTAAGCTGACGTTGAACATCTCCAGGGATGAGACATCTCTCTGGGCGACCAGTTCCAGTGCTTCACTACCCTTATCATAAAAAAACTTCCTTATATCTAGTCTAAATCTCCTCTCTTTTAGTTTGAAACCATTTTCCCTCGTCTTATCACAACAGACCCTGCTGAGGAGTCTGTCCCCTTCTTTCTTGTAGCTCTCCTTTACATACTGAAAGGCCGCTCTCAGATCTTCCTGGAGCCTTCTCTTCTTCAGGCTGAACAGCCCTAGCTCTCTCAGCCTATTCTCATAGGAGAGGTGTTTCATCCCTTGAATCACTTTTGTGGCCCTCCACTGGATGCGCTCCAACAGATCCATGTCTCTCCTTTACTGAGGACTCCACATCTGGACACAGTACTCCAGGTGAGGTCTCACCAGTGCAGAGTAGAGGGGCACGATCACCTCCCTTGCCCTGCTGGCCACATTTCTTTTGATGCAGCCCAGGATACGGTTGGCTTTCTGGGCTGTGAGGGCACATTGCTGGCTCTTGTCCAGCTTGCCATCCACCAGTACTCCTAAGTCCTTTTTGGCAGGGCTGTGCTCTATTCTTACATCTCCCAGCTTGTATTGATAGTGGGAGTTATCATGACCCAGGTGCAAGACCTTGCACTTGGCTTTGTTGAACATCATGATGTTCTCCTGGGCCCACTACTCAAACCTGTCTAGGTCTCTGTGAATGGCATCCTATCCCTCAGGCGTGTAGACAACACCACACAGATTGGTGTTGTCTGCAAGCTTGCTGTGTGTGCACTCAATCCACTGCTTATGTCGTCGATGAAGATATTAAAGAGCTTCAGTCCCAGTAGTGATGAGTCCTCCTTGTTGTACTTTTCCCCTTTCAAAAGGTATTCCAACCTTTGAGCAACCCTCTTGCCTTTGTGCTACACCTGTACCATTTTTACCATGATTTTTGAAATGACGGGGCCAGAACTGCCCCCACTGAAACAGGAGGGACACACCATCCTCACAGTACCACCATTTGGTTTCTGTTTTGATTTTAAGCCTTTCCTAGTAACCTTCTGAGCACTGGTAACAGCAAACTGACAGCTTTCCATATAGACTTATCAGCAATGACTCCTAGTTCTCTTTTCTGAATGGAAATGGCCAATTTAAAACCTCTTAAATTATATATATTTACTTAAGGTTGTTTTCCTCCATGTTCACTGCTTTACATTTATTGACATTGAATTTTGTCTGCTATTTTACTGCCTGCACATTCAGAGCAGGTCTATCAGGCTAAATGTAGATGAATGGCCTGAGCCAGTCGCTGTGAAAATGGAGAGGCATTTCTAGAGTTGTGATTCCTCAAGCTCTAATGTAACTATCTCTTACAGATCAGAGGAATCCAGCCTCAGAAATGCCTGTTTCCACTGATTACTAACGAGCCTCAGGTGTCTCAGTTTCTCTAATAGCTATGTTGAAGATGTCCACGGTTACGTGAGACGAATTCCGTGCGTCAGACTGAAAGCTGTTCCTTTGACACTCTGCAGCCAGCTTTAGTCTTCATTGTCCTAAACTATTTTACAGCATCAGTTACCTTTGCTACACTGTTTGTAGATGATGGTGGGACTCCTTTGGAAATCACCATCTTTGGAAAAAAATAAGAAATTAGCCTTTATTCCTAATCTTTCTTCTTGGCTTGCTATGAGATCTTTATTTATCTACCCTCTTGATCTTGTCAAAACCTTTTTGGAAACACAAGCATCCTTTAGCACCAACACCACCACAACTTGATCACACTGACTCCATCAAAGGAACTCAATGGATTTATGAGGTAAGATTTTCTCTCCACAGAAGCCACTGTATTTCTTCCATTTGTATCATGTTTATCCTGTGTCTTTTAATGATACGCTTCATCATAAATTTCCTAGGTTAGTGTTCCCAAGTCATCATTATGAATCTGTTAATCTCTAGACCTTTCCTAATTTTCCTCTCCAAAGCTGGGATCAACTTTGCCACCTTTTATTCCCTGAACACCTGTTAAGTGGTAGGTTGTGCACTGCAGCTGGCAGGTCTTTTACAGCCCTGGGGAAATACAATACAGTCCTGCTGATTAATTACTGCTTATTTTATTGATCTGTCCTAAATCTTTCTCTACTAAATTTGAGTCACTCTTATTTTCTTCTCACTGGGAAATCCCATGCTGCGGGAACCTCCCTGAAATGTTCTTCAGTGGTTAGAGTCCACTTAGCTTTTCGCTTTCTGAAAGCCCCTTGGTCCTTATTGATTATCTTTCAGGCTGCTGGCTTCCAGTGTGTTTGGGAAAGGTTTGAGGATCTTTTTTATTCCTTTAGCCAGTCTCTCAAAGGGTTTTTCTGACCTACGTCCTTGTGATTTCACTATTTCCTCACCAAAACATACTCTTTACAGATCTCCTAGGGAAAGGGTGTCCAACCCTTTTGACTTACCTGGGCTGCATTGCGTAAAAAGAAATTGTCTTGGGTGTATAAATGTAGGTTGCTCTGAAAGTAGTGCCTCCTATTTATTTCCGTGGAAACTGAAAGAGATACAGAAAGCACAGTAACACTGTTTGATAGAGATAGTTCTCAGCTACAAAACACTGCTCTTCAAATAGTCACCACCATTAGCTCTGCATTTTTATTAGTGATGAACAATGGCCTGCATGCCATGCTCATAAAAATCTACACCGGCGGAGGTGGCCCACTGTCACTATTGCCACTGCTGGAATGTACCACCCACTGCCTCACTGTGCTCACATCCACTGGTTGGTCTCCAGAAACATCCACAAGTGTTGATGAATGTCAGTGGGTGCAATTTTTTTCCGCATGGAGGAATTCAGTGACACGTCTTTGCTTCATCTGCACTTCCATGCCAGATGCCATTGTGTCAGACTGCCCCTCTGCTGCCATTTGTCACACAGCAACAAAATGTAACGGAATACCAGTGGGAAGATTTAGCCTCTACTGCTATACCACCAACATCCGCCTCTGACACTGTGGGCTGACATAATAAAATGGCATAAATAACATAAAGGAGGCACTACTTTTGGAGCAGCTCTCATAAAATCTATAGTACTGTTAATATATATAAGTAACAAAGTTTATTTTAATTTTTATTATTTTTTATAAAAAATGTAAAAAAGAGAGGAACAAAACCGTAAAACTAGTGGGATATTTGATCTTGTTTTTGTGAAACTAACGCATGAGGCTGGTTCAATGGCAGTGGTTGCCATTCTCATTGAGTTCTCAAGGTGTTTGTCAGAGATTTTTGATGAAATTTTACTCTTCCCATGATTTATCCTTGAAAACAGTTGTTCACAAAGGTACATACTGCCAACAGCGGTGACATGAGTAACGGGTGATTGTGAAGTGAGGGATATTTCTCTCTGGTGAGAGAGGGCTTATGAAAGTCTGGTAGAGAGACATGATCAAATTTTAGATTCCAGCCCTGTACGTTGCATTTGAAAATTCGCAGGTCATATATTTATGTCAACTGAAAAAGGAAAAGTCTGAAAAGTCTGAAAAAAAAAAGACTGAAAAGTCACAAATAAACCAAAAAAAATTGTGATTTTTTTTTGCAATCTAGAAACCTCTTCTCAAATTCCTGTACCAAAATGGAAAGCAAGGCTGCATTTTTTTTTTTCTTTTTTTTTTGCAGTTCACAGGACTGTGTTTAGCCAGTGTATGAAAATCCATAAACTCATTTGCCATAACTTGAGCTGTCACTGCACTGTGCTCTTGCTCTCTCCATGCCCTGGCTTCAGCTCGGATGAGGTTAATAACACATTGATGTTTGTTCATTGCTGAGTGATGGGTGTGTGTGGGGCAGAGCTGACACCATGATGACGCAGGGCAGGGGGCGGCCACGTTGCCCACAGGCTGCAGGTTGGACATGTCTGTCCTAGTGATTTGTTCAGTACGTTGTTTAAATCAATCACTTATTTTTTCTCTTTTTTATGTCATAAAAGTAGAACAGCATAATGTTCACAGTGGATTAGAGGAAGTGAGCCAATGACCTACGTTCAGCATAAAGACAGTAATTGCCATGAGTCTGAAATGGCTGAGTATAGGCAGTTCAGGTTTTCATGCTCTGGCAGCCTTTCTTCCTTTCTTTGCCATTTTTAGACTGTTCTCTGCTCCACTAAAAAAAAAAAAAAGTAAGAAACACCTTCAATTTTTAAATTAATTGAGTTAATTCTGTTTTCTCAAGAGAGGAACTTCCTCAGAGGAAGGTCAATAACATAATTAGCAAAACATAATTAAGAAAGTGCTGCTGAAGAATCAGGTAGGTGGCCACATGCTTCCTCTGCTGGAAGGCTGGGAGGTATGGATGAGGTGGGGGCATCACTGACACTGTATGTCAAAACCTGCCCCTAGTGAGCACAATGCTGGGGGGTAACAGACAGTGTTTGTCCTTTGATTTGGCTTGTGGAAAAGTCAGAATTTGGCCAAAAAAGATCTCTGGGCCATATATCTCTGACATTTGAAATTCAACGCATACTATATTTGGGTTTTAAGCATTAGATCTTTTGCAGCTTTGTGTGACAAGTGTGCATTAAAGACATAGAATCATAAAATTATAGAATATCCCAAGTCAGAAGGGACCCATTAGGGACATTGAGTCCAACTGCACAGGACCACTCAAAAAGCAGACTATATATCTGAGAGTGTTGTCCAGAGGCTCCTTGAACTCCAGCAGCTTGGGGCTGTGACTTCTGCACTGAGCAGCCTGTTCCATGCCCATCACCTTCTGGTGAAGAGTCTTTTCTTAACCCTCAACCTGACTCTTCCCTGATGCAGCTCCATGCCATCCTACGGGTCCAGTTGCTGTCACCAGAGAGAGGAGATAAGCACTGCCCCTCCGCTCCCTGTGAAGAGCTGTAGGCTGCCATGAGGCCTCCCCTCAGCCTCCTCTGCTCTGGGCTGAGCAAACCAAGGGATTTCAGCTGCTCCTCATATGTCTTGCCCTGAAGACTCTTCACCATCTGTACAGCATACTTTATGCTCCTTGTTTCAAAAATCAGTTTTTCATTACATATTCATTTGTAATATTCAGTGTTTTCAGTTTGTACTTTGATATTTATTCGCGGCTATGAGCTTGCCTGAAATCTGAAACAACATAAAGCCTACTAATTCAGTGCACACTCTCCATTTTTTCTTATCTTAACAAACTCTCTAATCTCTCAGAGGGTTTTATAGAGGGAATAACAGCTAATTTGGAATAATAGCAATATTTGAAAGTTTGGAGCTCTGTGCGTGACAGTTCATAAATAAAAAAATCAGTTATCTAATCAATTACTGGTGAACCACTGTTGATTTTGCTCTGTTAAGTACCACAGGAACAGAAGAATTGCCATATTTTAGCTAACCACTCGACAGACAGGCCCATTACCATTTCTTGCACAGTGGCCAGTACCACATTTCAAAGAAAGGTTCAGCAACATGATGTAGTAACCCACTCACAGGAGAGGCTCTTCTGAACTTCTAGCAGCTGATACCTGATTTATCCCTTCAGTGGAGGCAGTGAAAACCCCAAATGGCTTCAAACATCTCTTCTCGCAGTGACTTTTGAGTACTTGACAGCCTACAGACCAGATCTGGGTTGAACTCGCACCTTGTGGTTTTGGTTTTGATTTTACTTTTAAAAGAAAAGTTAGTGGCATTTCAGGTATTTTTCTTGGTCGCATCAGGAGAAGGACACCTGTATTTATCTCTGTCATAGTTACTGGAAAGGTATTTTCCTCACACTGGAGGAAAAAGGGATTTTACCTGAAGGGAAAAGAGATTATCCTCACACTATTCTATAGGGATAATTTAACCACAGCATTAATAGAGGGAATTAAGTCCATCTCATCTCCCCATTTTGGCTTCTCAAACTCTAGTCCTTATTCAATGAGCCCAGAGCACAACAGGGTTTGATTACACAGCTACATTCTCACTGTTAGTAAATGGGTTGAGACTAACAACTGATTTTACATACAGGAATGACATCTGCCAATTGCTAAGCACTATTATCTTTCAGTCACTACTGTGCAGAATCATCTTCATTAACAAGTAAAAATCTTCTGGGATTTTTAATTGCCCTTGAATTTTTTTCCTCCTCTGGCTCAATTTTCGCTAGGAAATTTAATACCAGTAAGACCGTAAACTCTAATAATTTGGTCATGAAGAGCATATCTTGAGGTGCTTGAGTGCTCTCAGTGAGATTTTCCTGATGTTCATTTACACAATTCCAGATTTTATTTAGTGGGCCATGATTTTTTTTCTATAAAAATATTTTTTAGTATGGATTGAATTCATTTGGCAACACTACTTAGGCATGGATGGCTGATGGACCATTACAAGTCATTGACTACACAGAAGGTTAATCAGAGAAATGTTCTCATTAACTTGAGTCTGATTCTCTTCATTACTGAAAGCTAGATCATTTTCACTATGAAGGTAAGGAATCAGTTATCTTATTATATGTTTAGATATATATTTAATGTATGTGTTTGTAGTTTCTATGAGAGCTTTATAAAATAAAGAATATATTGTGCAAAAACATTTTATATTGCCCTGGGAAAAGAAAAACACACTACATGAAGAAGCATAATACTGCTCATTTCCAGTGCATAAATGCATGAGAACAACTTTCAGAAGTTTCTTTTGTTAGTTGATGACCTTGATGGCTCTTCTTTACTACAGTTTTCTGTTTTCTATGCTCTTATGTTGGTTTCCATTTTCATTTTTTTTTAATTTAGTATCCTCTCCATTTAATAATTCAGTGTTTTATGTTGATATTTCATTTTCCTTGAACTGATTCCTTGCTTAAAGTACACGATTTTCCATTTCCTTTGGTGGTCATCCTCATATTATTTAGTTTACCCAGTTTTTCACAAAACCTTAGTCGACTCATGGATGGTACACTATTGTCTCTTAACAATGTGTTTGTGTTTTTAAAACAGATCTTCTCATTGTGAGCTTTATTCCTCAGACTATCAGGTAAAAACCGTTTATTTATTTATTTTGGAAAACACATGATGTCAAAATTCCATGGTGAGTACTACATAGATAGCAGATCAACTTCCTTCTTGAGTCATTCAAAAATGACACACTTATTCATCTATTTTTTCATCTATTCATGAAAATGGACTACATGAAGATCTAGGTTAAAATTACCTTGGCTGGAGAACAAAGTGGAGGCAAGGCTTGCACAGCACCAGATATGTCCTTGCTGCCCCTAGAAAGGAAGGAAAGCAAGAAGGTATATCTGCAGCCTCTTGGGGCTGGGAAGGGACTTCCAGCCCCAGCCCTTTAGTGTCTGTGAGGTGAGAGGGATCCTCTGTTGGCTTTCCTAGATCCCATCCAGAGGCACGTGTGTTCGTGTGTTCAACAGGGAGCCCAGGTACACAACGCAGGGCTGGGCATTTCAGCAACGGCCAAGATCATGGGTTCATTCCACGTGACAGTCAGCCTGACTTGTTCTCTGGACATCTGCAATGACTTCAGAGGAGCATAGCAAGGTTATGCTCCCGGCTAAGGTTCCCAAAGTCAGTGGGATGAAGCTGGATAAAAGTGCTAAAAGTTCAAAACTGCAACATTCACTATTGCAACATCTAAAGCTTTTTGTGGACTGATCTGCTGGGGAAATTCTGGTTAGGTAAACGGAGTGGTGTTTTACGATTGACTCCAATGGCCCTAGAAGTCATTTAAAGAATTTTGTACAAAAGCAAATGCTGCTACTCTAGGTATTAACTGGCTTTGGTCTGATAATATTGAGAGATCAAAGCCACCCCTAAGTCTTGCTATAATGAAAGATAGGTTTCAACTGTTCCTTAAAAGCAGTGAATCTTTTCAATTCTTTTTCTCCTAAAAGCTCTTTCTATTAGATGTATTTTGATAGAGAGATGTATTTCTATTAGATATATTTCAAAAATAGGAAATGTCCCTATTTTTTTTACTAAATGCTCCTATCTATATGTTAAAAAAAACTAGCAGGTTTGCAGGTAATAAAAAAAAAAGCCTTCAAGGGGACAGCATTTTGAAATGGAACAGGATTTAAAGTGAGAATTCATGAATATCTCTTTTGCTGGACATGACTGCAAATCTTGCAGAGATCTGTGGCGCACTCTTATTCAGCACTGTACAGCTGGGAGCCAGCCGTGACTGTACAGCCCTCTGCACTCCAGCATTGTGAAGAAGGAGGGCAGCACTCAGAGCAATGACTTTGAGCCCAGCCCAGCTCCAAGGTGAGGAAGATGAGGGTGCTCCAGTATAGGTGGTGCAGGTAGAGGGGCGGGGGCCTGTGGCTGGAGAGCAGGCTGTCCACAAGGGTTCCTAACACACGGTCCTGCTCCATGAAACTGGGCCACTCTCAGCTTTTTGGCTTGGTTATTGATGAAGAAATTCAGGATTGTGGGAACCTCTCTGAGCTCAGCACTAACACACGTATCACTAGCCATCTGTTTTGCCTTTTGCTGGTTACTCCTTTATTAATGTTGACTCTGCAGGTGCCTTCTGAATACAAATCACTTTACTGCACTGTGTATCCCTAAGACAAAAAGCAAGTACAGTCACTGCCAAGTTGAAAAATCTATCCTAAAAATGGTCTTGCAGGTCCAGGGCATGAAGTGTAGCTGTGAGACAGACCAGTGAAGAGTTATTCCAATGCTCCCCTGCTATGTAGCTTGGCTCAGTTCACTTCATCTGACTGTGCCTTCATCTCACTCTTTTTACACAGTATCCTTAAACCAATGGATGACAAAAGGCCCAGGAGCTGAGAAGAGCTGGAACAGCCACTGCCAGCTGCCCTGGGTCCATAGTCCAGCACAGCAGGTACTATGGGGTGGTAGGAAGTATGGCACCACACAAGATATTGGTCTAAATTTGTCTCCCCAATTGAAAGTCACTAAGGCCCAAGAAAGTACACAGAGATAATTCACTGTTCTACTTAACAGAAGTTTGGTTGTGTTGTAATTGGGTTCCTTTCTGCCACTGGGCAGCTGGACAAACCAGAGTCCTGCCACACGAACATACATCAGCTGAAAGCCTGGAAATACTTCTGTGTAGAGATGGAGGGAACACAGCTGCTTGATACAGAAAGCAGATGAAAAAGTATATGTATGAATAGATTTTATATGGAGCAGAGGAGGCACAAAACAATGAATGTCATAGAAAATCAAGGTCTCCTATTTGTTCCTCTGCATAATGCCAAAACAAGACAATTTTAAATGGAAGTGAAAAGCAGCACATCCTGAGTGGTGCATTATTAATTTACAGTATTGATTGATGCATCAAAATGAAGGTTTAATAAAAATAAAAGTAAGGAAATATATTTGTATGGAGAATGAGAAAAACCTAAACCCTGTTGACAGCACCACATCACAAAAAGCATGACCCTGACTGCTAGTGGGTTTCTTGTCTCTTCACTTTAGCAGTGATCTGAACAGAAGCTTAAGATGGACAGATCAATTCTCTGGTCAGGTGTTATAGTTCTGTACAAATGGGCTTAGGCATGAATTTCCTAAAAAGCTCCAAGTTTACAGCACAATGACACTGTTTGATAGAGCAAATTGTCAGCCGCAAAGTGCTACTCTTCAACATAGTCATCACCATTAACTTTGCATTTTTGCCAGCGACGAACAAGAGCCTGCATGCCGCACTTTGTAAAAAATCTGCACCAGCGGAGGTGCCCACTGTCACTGTCACCACTGCTGAAACACACCACCCACTGCCTCACTGTGCTCACATCTGCTGTTTGGTCTTCATCAACATTCATCAAGTGTCAACGAATGTCAATGGGTGCAGTTTTTTTCCACATGGAGGGAGTCAACAACACACCTTTGTTTCATAAACACTTCCATGTCAGATGCCATTGTGTCAGACTGCCCCTCTGCTGCCATTTGTCACACGGCAACAAAACGTAACGGAATATTGGTGGGAAGGTTCAACCTTGACTGCCATACCACCAACATCTGCCTCTGGCGTTGTGGCCAACGTAACAAAATAGGAGACATTACTTTTGTAGCAGCCATCGTATGTTTCACAAGACTTCAGTTGCACGCACTATGGTTATCAAAGACTTGTTTTTTTGTAGCCTGAGCAACAGCATGGAAACTGAATTTGGCTAGAAACCAAACTGAAGAGGAGTACATTCATTCCTGAGGTAACTCCACTGACCTCACTAGAGCTGCTCCAGAGTTCACGCCAGCCTTGACCTGTTTTTCTGCAAATCGTGTAGCTGGGGAAATGCTGTTCCATCCATCTTTGTTCAAAGTAATAACAAGAGAATTCAGAAGGGTTCAGGGAAGGGTGACAAACATGACTAGAGCAGAAGAAAGCTCTCATATCAAGAGAGATTGATAAGGTTGCAGTTGTTTCTCTTAGAAATGAGACAAATAAAAAGGAGACATGAAAAAAGAGACAAAATAATAAATAGTCTAGGAGGACTCCTCCACACACCCTTTGTGATCTGCTAAAGGGCCTCTGGAGGTCCGTGGATATGTAATCAAATTAAGGCCCTGCTACCTGCCTCCTCTACTCTCTGGCTGGCTGCACTACTGGGCTCACTGCTTGAGTCACTTTTAACTGTTGGAGTACAAAGGCTGAAAACCAGCACAGGGCTATAGGGAAGGTGGGGCAGCCATGGTTCACATTTCCCACTTGTGAAAGGGGTAGTCACAGAAAGTGGAGGCTCACATAGTCCAAGCTAGAAGAAAGGGAGATGCTTTTCCACATGATATCCAAATGCTCATGAGGCCAGACAACGAATGACATTTGAAGAGACTGTGCTTTGCAGCAAGACTTTCCCAGGTTATAAGAGCTGCTAAGGGTCTGCTAGCATATTTACTGCAGCTTACAGCAACGGGAACTTAGGAGGCATTTTAATGTGACACACTAATTTTGCCACTCCTGCTTAACGCAGGGGATCTCGTGGTGCCTAACGGACTGGAATGGTCAGGATGGGATGGAGCATGGCCAGATCTCTGTCTGTGCTAGCACAGGTGCCCCATAGCCACCTTGAATCTCTACCCAGTAATTTCTTCTCTAACAGGGAAATAGCTCCTACCTTGAGTTCAAAACTAGCAATTCACTGTCTGGAAGAGAAACTTGTGCAAATAATTTCACTTTAGAGAGCAGACTATGTTTTTAAAAGGGGTCTTCCTGTGCTCTTCTAAACTCCATCCTTTCTTAGTTACATCTCTGCACAAGCCTGAGAAGATGGCTGAGAAGATCAAATGCATTTCTCAGCCATTCTATGTCTGAGAAGACCACATGCATTTTATTTTTTTGTATCATTTATGGAATAATGTAGCAGTGAATTTGTCTAAGCTTGAAAGCCACAAAGATAAATAGGCTAAAATAGATTACATGTCTTGAGCTGTCCTAACAGTTTGTTGCTTCCAGTGAAAGCAGAAGCACTCTGCACCCTGCCATTCCTGCCAGTGGTATTTGCCTTGGGCTCTGCTGAGCTGGTGTGGTCACACTGTGGTCTGAAATACAACACGACAGAAAACAGGAACAGTCATCTGCTTGGATGGTGACCTGAGCCAACTGACTGTCACTGCAGCAAGTGACAATTGGGTTCCACTTTTAGATACAAGACACTCAGCTTAGTTTCTTTTTCTTTCTTTCTTTTTTTTTTTGTCCCATTTAATATAATTTAAAATATCATTCATTTATCTGTCTTGCACAATGGTTTGCTAAGCAGGCAGGTGATAAGACAATGCGAGATGCAGCTTTCCTGCCTGAAACTAGCCCCATTTCTCTTTTTCAGACATGCACTGGTCCCAAAGGATTAGAAGCAGCCTGGTGTAGGTTGGCTGTACCAGCTGGCTGGGGGACTGGCTACAGTTCCTGTGCCAATGTTTTAGTATTATGCAGTAAGCCACTTCTATTTGGCTAAAAGATTTCATAATTGCTTCAATGATTAAGAAGGGAGACAACACAACAAGGAGAGAGAGCAAATGTGCATCCCTGGGAAAGGCCAGGCTTGAGTACTAGGCTTCAGCCACAGCAGGGAGCCAGCTGCATGAGTCCAGCCCTCAGCGCGCACCACCTGAACCTAGCACCATGTGCTCCTATGCAAAGTAGTGAAAGTGGGTCAGAGCAAACACATTTAATCACACACTTGCAGAGGACTGGCAACACACATGCAGTATGCATGCACTGCGGTTCAGTTGATATTTGGTCACTTTGTGCATGATAGTGAGATATTGTAGCCCCTGCTGGTGGGGACTGAGCCCTGCAGATGGGCACATGTGCTGGGGAGTCTCATCTGTGGAGCTTTTCCTTTTAACTCCTCTTTCTTCCTATGTGAGCCTTTGAATTTTAGAAGTTCGTTCTTGTCTTACTATGAAGGATTTGGTCTGATAATTCTTGATAACAGCTGCTAATGGGAATTTTATTCTTAAATCTCCTGTGTTTTGAAGTACCATTTAGTTTTCAAAGCAAACCCAAACTTGTAAGCATTCACAGGAAGAGAAACTACCAGAGTAGCCTCCTCACTGCCTAGCTGATGTACTACAACTTTCTCTGATGAGCTTTGTAGAACTATTTTTAGCTTACGTGTGTAGCATGGAGACCCAGACACAGAGCTTTCGGTGCTTATCACTTCAAACAAGACATCAACAACCTTCCCCTCAAAAAAGAGCAGGCAGGAGGTGTGTGAGGCACTCCCTTCCCTCCTCCTGCAGAGCCTTCACTTTTCATATCAAAGGGCCTGGCTGCAGTGATTCCCTGACCACTTCTCTGGCTCCAGTGATGTTGAGGGCCCTGCAAAAACTGGGGCACCCCAAGTTCAAAGGGAAGCAGCTGGATGGGACGTACTCTGCAAACAAGGCTCCTTTCATTGGGCTTTAAATTCCCCTTACCATACTTTTTGCTATCTTTTTATTTTAATTTTCTTCTCATGTTTCTCACCCAATTAATGTCATTTCACTTGAAATGGTTTGTACAGCTGTTAGGGGAGATCTCGTGAGAAATACCAGCTGCAAAGTAGGTGTTGGGGTGGTCTTATGGGATGGCCTTCTACAGTTGCTCCTCATGATCTCAGAGGTTCGCTGGTGCAAACTCACTCAGGTGCATTCATCTGAGGAATGTTAGCAGACACATACATCCCAGTTTATGGGAGGTTGAGAGCATTTTGGGATGCTCACATGAAAACTGAGTATGCATGTGGATAAAACAGTGAGACAGTAGATAGTGTAAAGATGTGTCCAGACCTGGAGTCCTCACTACAGGAGAGACATAGAGCTGTTGAAACATGCCCAGAGAAGGGCCACAAATATGATCAACGGAATGGAACACTTCTCCTACAAGGACAGGCTGAGAAAGCTGGGGCTGTTCAGCCTGGAGAAGAGAGGGCCCCGAGGTGACCTGATAGCGGCCTTTTAGTATCTAAAGGGGAGCTACAGGAAAGAAGGGGACAGACTCTTTAGCAGGGTCTGTGGTGATAGAACAAGGGGGAATGGTTTCAAGCTCAAAGAGGGGAGATTTTGGTTAGATATAAGGAAGAAATCTTTTACAGTGAGGGTGGTGAGGCACTGGAGCAGGTTGCCCAGAGATGTGGTTGATGTCCCATCCCTGGAGACTTCCAGTGTGAGGCTGGATCAAGCCCTGGGCAACCTGATCCAGCTGTGGTGTCCCTGTTCATTGCAGGGAAGTTGGACTAGATGGCTTTCAGAGATCCCTTCCTACTCTAAGGATTCTGTGACTCTAAAGGAGTCACCTTTCTAACTCACATCTATTGATGTCTTCCATATTGTTCTTTTCCAGAATAAATGTAATCTTCTTTTAGACTGAGCAAAATTGTCCCTAGTCAGCTGGAAGGAAGAAGATATCATCTTTGTATCTTATGAGATTTTCCCTACTGAAGACTCATAATCTGCACCTCAGCATTTGGATACAAAGGTTAACCTACAAAGTTATCTGCATTGTTGAGACTGAAGAGGGACAGCCATGCTCCACTCCGGCACTACCAGCCCACCTCTGGAAACGGGCCTGGCCCAAACAAAGAAAGGAAGACAAGTGTAACAGTATGCATTCGTACTCTATTAACATTCATAGAAGTTTGCCTTTTCATGCTGATATACCTTTAATGATTTTGCATAGGAGAATGCCCTGTTTAAGGAAAGAGTAGACAACTCTTAAGTTAAAATATAGGAAAAATAATTTAATGTAACTGTGTAGCATGACACTGACATTTATAAAGTAACTTGTGCTGCCTCAGTTGTGAAATGCTCTTATCCTTATTCTGCTCAGTATAGTTTAACACTCAACCAAAAGATTCTGCTAATAACTGCTCCCCTTTAGCATGCTTACTAACAGCATTATTTTGCTGCCCATTTTCAGTGCACACCGCAAGTAAGAAATTGACTCTGCTGCTGGCTGCCAGCAGGTTTCCCTTCGACATACAGGCAGTGCTAAACTTCACTAAGGCTGGCTTTACATGGAGCTGTAGGGATGAGGAGATGTGCGTCTGTGCGATGGCTTCACTACAGCAGAAGCAAACATGAAGCACCAAAATCAGGATGTAACAGACAAATAAGTGAATACAGAATAAAACTATACAGCTGCTGCCTTGTTCCTGTTTGCCCTGTCTTATGAGAGAACAGCGAAACTCTATATTGTACCCCTATGAGGAGAGCAGAGGTATGGGATTTACAAGCTTCACATTACATGTGGAGGAATTGCTCTCCTGCTTATATGACAGGTGAACTGTATTGCATTTAACCAGCACAAGCTGGATATTGGAGGAAACAACCCATTAAATTACCATTTACTAGTCCAAGAGAGACATACCCAGATCACAAAAGTGTGAGGGAGCAAGTTTAACTTTGGAAGGACAACAGCATCACCTGGTTCTGGGTGAGTCACAAAGCTTAGAAAAGTCCCTTTAAAATCTCCTTCTTCATTTCTGCACAGGCCATATGCTGCTTACCAGTGGTATTGTGGATGCTGTGGGGAACTTGAAAATGAAGCCTCAAAAACATATCCTGGCAGGTTTGGTTAGACCCAAAGGGGTAGGGTTAGATGCTCCATCCACCCACCAGCTCAGGGATACCTTAGTGGGGAGAGCAAACCCAGCCCTAGTGCTGCCAGCTCTGCAAGGGTCTCTCATGGTGGCTGTGACCTCCTCATGTTCCCAAATGGCCATTGGAGAGGGTGTTTGTGGGCTGTTGGCACCCATTTCATGAGAACTGCTATTGATGCTATGATTTTTAAGTTGTAGCACCAAAAAATTCTTCAAAATCTACTACTGAAAATGAGCTCTTGCAAACATCTAGTTTTCCCCAGGATAATTACATCCAAATATTAATATATGAGAAACTGTGGAACAAATACAGATCTTTCAGTGTTGCAGTGGTTCTTTCAATACAGGAATGCAGGTGTGTCTGGGGGAATGGCAGCACTGAGATTAGTGGTGTGGTGGGCCACTGTAGCAGCATTGCCTTCTTATCTGGCTTGTAGAAATAACAGATCTAATTTGGATTCTGTGTGTCAGGGACTCAACCCCAGGCTGCTTCTGCCAGATGAGTTGGACAGCTGTGGAGGTAATTGTTATTGCAGGTAAGGATGCTGCTCTGCAGGGCTGGGGCTCTCAGTCTCTCTGGACTAGAGTAGAAATACCACTTTCTCAAAGGAAAATAACTTTTTTCTTTGTCACATCTCTCTCATTCTGCTCTCAACAGATTTCTGTTCAAAGTTCCCCTTTTGATGAACTGGCATTTTTTTTTTTTTCTGAAAAGAATATGTACTCTTGAAAAATTTCCAGTCAGCAGTACCCGGGATAAGTTAAAAACTTCCGAAGGAGACGGCTCTGGTAGCAGCACAGCATGGGGTTAGAAAACCCTCGAAGACTGGAAGATGCCTTCAGAGGCCACGTGGTGCTGCAGGGCTCCCATGGTGCCAGGAGCGGGTAGCACGCAGCTCTTCCTGCAGCAGGAGCACAGCTCACCCCGGGGTATCCCAAGGCACTGCACACTTGTGCTAGAGTGATTAAAACCGGCCTGGTTTTAAAGTGAGGAAAGGAGCTTTGAGAATAAATCCAAAGCAATGTGAGTTAGTGCTTTGCCTCACGCAGCACCTTCTCGTCATATTTGTAGTCTAAAATCACTACTAACAAACGTAAAATGTGTATGAGAAAATTTTGCAGGCCTTGTAAGTGAAGTAAGTATCCAAAGTAAGTATCCAAGTGTTGTCTGTTTGTTTTTAAGGTAAGACCATTACATACCGTGCTTTTCTCCAATTTACAATCTTGTTAATTTGTTAAGTCACATTTGGTACATACTTAAGAATTAGATCCAAAAGCACACCTATGATGATCTAAAAAATCCCTCTAAACACTTAAATTTACAAGTGCAAAACTCAAAAACCACTTGGCACCCACATCATTTTTTTTACTGATTGATACAAAAGCAGTGGATCTTTCCATCCTTCTATAAATTATTTAAAAAAAAGTATAAAGTGCTGATCATGTTTTCCTCAAAACTCTGGAGCAGCAAGGATAACAACCAAGCACATGTTCTTGGCAGATATAAACAGCAAAAATCAGCTAAAAGGGAAAGGAAAATCTTAAAATCAACTCTCTCTGACAGCTAGAATTTTTAGTCCAATGGTAACCCACTTTTCCACTATGAATATTCTCAAATCACACGATAATGTCACTATTGGGAAAGGGTCACATGACATCTGTATTTTTACTACTTTACTTTTTGATTTCAGTCAAATTGCATGACAAAGCTGTGGAAAATCAGGCTTCTGGTGCTACCTGCTGCATGTTATGGACTTATATGTACTTTGGCAGCAATACTTCGGTAACAGGGTTTTGTAGATTTATGCCAATTTTCACACTGTGAAAATTCATAGAATGATACAAACATCTATGTATATTTATTTGTTCACATATTTCTATGGGAGGAAAAATCTTACCTATTCAGATTCTTTTAATTTGTATTTTTCATTAATAAACTAATTAATTTACATTTAACTTGTTCACATAAAAATATTTATATATTTTTTTCTATTATTACGGAGAAATACTTTCAGAAATGTTCTTGGCTAAACTACTGCATTTCTGCTCCAAGCTGTGAGGAAACAGGAGGATGAGGAGGGAAAAGACTATCAGGGAGGAATGTCTCTCCTCTTCCTCCTCTCAGTAGGTGAGTGTCCATTACCCATCCAGGGATGCTGAAGATCTTGATTCAAACCAGACCGTCCTACCTTCAAACTCAGCAAGAGTGCATCCAACTGCTGGATATTGGCTGAGAAGGACCCCCCAAATTTCCTCTAATGAAATCATTTTATATTGCCACTTTAGATAATTATTCCTTGACATCAGGATCTCACTCTGCTTTTTCTGAGTCTCAGGTGAAAATGCTTTACGCTAGCTTTTCTCAGGCTTTTAAATCTGTTTGTGGGAAACTTCCTGAGGCCTTGTGTTTCCCTGGTTGTGCAATATAAAATGTTGTGGACTCCTAAATCTGGAGAGAGAAAATATTTTCCATTCAGCCCTAGAAATTATTATTATTATTATTTTGCTCAATTTTAAGGGTTGCTAAGAGATAGATAATTCATTCCTGAAGGTTGTATTTTCATGGAGTAATTGATGTACAAATGTTAGCAGATTAAACAAACTCTGCTGCAGACAGCAGGCCTGTAAATAGACTGGAAAGAAAAAAAAGTGGTGGGAAATGCCTGCCATGAAATTAATTATGTGTTTAAATAAGAGGAACTGATTTCTGTAAAACCACGAGTGCTTTTTAATCTTCCAGAGTAGATCGGAGATTCAGTCCTCAAGTGGAAGAAATCCTAGAGGGCAGCTTTAATGAGTCAGTAAGTAAAGCACATGGGCTGGTGAGTAAGAAGGTAATATCTGTTTTACAAATATGTAGAGACAGCTGTATGTCTGTAATATATTCATCATGCAGCAGTACGGCCCTTACACAGCAGCACTTTGGCCCCCTGTCTTGGAGAATATTCAAATTTTGCTGTTATTGCAGTGTATTGCACGTCCTGCCTTGTGTTACTGCACACTCAAAATATCACCTAGGCTTGTAATTGGTGTGTGTCAGGATATTTCTTCACACTTAAATAAGCACAGGCCAGGTTTTCAAAGTGTGTCAATATGTCAGGCTCGCTGCATATGAGTCAATGGGACCAAGTTCCTTTATACCAGCTAAAGATTTGTTCCTGTGCATTTAAAAATAGACTAATGAGGGAAGAACCCACCCACCTACTGAAAGGTTTTGTGACCTACTTCTGCAGCTCTCCTCTTCATCGCTCAGGAAAGCTCTGCTGGGTTTCTGCTTCTTAATCTCCTTGGCCTCCCCTAAATCGCTCACAAAAGCAAATTCCACCAGAGAGAGAGACAGCTGTTTCTGCATATATTAATCATATGCAGCTCTATAAATTATTAATAAAAGTTACCAATGACTTTGAGTTATGGTGTAGTAATTCACACTTAGCTGTTTAGATGGCTCTCAGCCTTCATCCTGGTGTTCCATTATGCACCTGGTATGAATGATTATGTTGGAATTCAGATTGTTGTTTCTAGTTGCTGAAATTTAGCACTGAGCATATTGGACTGGATCGCAGGGATGATTACAGCATGCCAGAAAGGCTCTGCATACCACATGGATAGATGCAATCAAAACAATTGATTTTTCAGATTGGTCAGTGACACAGCTCTGGGAATGCTGGTGGTTGTGTACTGAAAGAGCTCAGTCCTCTGCCATGATAGGCACCTAGGTGATGTTTAAACTTATTTAAACACACTCGAAGGAATTCTGGTGGATCCTATGAAGTGCTCGGTGTGGAGTTAGATCTGGCTGCTCCTCTTTGATAGATGTGGTCGCTTTGTCATCTTCCATGTGTTTACTCCACTGGGAAGTCACCTTACTTTCTAGTGTGCCTCTCCAGTGTTTGGTGACATTTGTGTTTGTGTGAGATCTACCTATAAGAAGCATACTTGAGAAAGATGAGATTGTTGGAAGGAAGGAAGGAAGGAAGGGAGGAAGGAAGGAAAAGAGAAGGAAAAGAAAGGAAGGAGGAAAGGAAAGAAAGAAAGAAAGTAAGCAAGAGAAAAAGAAAGGAAGAAAGAAAGAAAAGAACTAAAAGAAAGAAAGGAGGGAGAGAAAGAATAAAGAAAAAGAAAGAAAACGAAAAAAGAGAGAAAGAAAACTGAGAAGCTGGGGGCTCAGTAAATTGCTTGTGTGATAGAGAACTGAAGCAGAAACGCAACCTTGCTTGGTCACCTACAGACAACAGAGTATGTGTGTTTACCCCCAGGTGATTCACTGCATACCAACGTCAGTCAAAATGGACTAGAAGGATCAGATCTGAAAGGTGCCTATTTGTTAATCATGAAGGGATTCCGGGGTGACTTCCTCAGATACTGCTGTCCATGCTCTACAACTCAGGGAGGTGAGGCCTAGCCTTTAACTCCCTGGTTTCTCTGCCCTCTAACACCCGATGTTGGGGTGACCGTACATAGGAGGCATTTTATGTGCTCTATCTTTGAGGCAAGTGAAAAGCCATCGCTAACTTCCACTTTATCTACAAATACTGAGTGCCATCATCAAATGCCATCATCAAAGAGCGGCTCTGCGGTGCTAATGTGCAGCTTGCAGAAGTGTAAAACCCTCAGAGCAGCCTTGTCCCTGGCGCCAAGGGGAGGTGGAGAGCGTTTGTGTTGTCCCAGGTGGAAGCATAGCTCCTGGTATTTACATCTGCACTGCTCCTCTTCGGAGGAGAAAATGGGGCCTCAGGAAGGGCTTGGTGCCTTTGTGCTGGTTTCTGAAAGCCGGAGTGAAACAAACCTTTCAGGGGAAACAATGCTAATAGAGTCATCGCTTTGGCACATGAGCCCTGCTGGAAAGAAAGTCTGCTAATCCTCTCTATAGTCCCTCTATTTGTACCCTTAGGCAGCACGCAAACTAGCCAAGTACAAGAACAAAAGCTGACTAGAAATATCTCCTGTGACCGTTGTTCTCATGAACTATTATCCCCTTTATTAAGGATCAGGCTAAGAACAACCTTTGTTAAGGACAATGTTCTGCAAAGCAATGTGATTATCATGCTGATTTAGGTGAAACCCGGCCCTGTGGCTCTCCCGCTGCCCCCGCTGCTTGTTCCTCCCGGAGAGGAGAAGGCCCCGGGGAGACCTGAGAGCGGCCTGTCAGTGTCGGCAGGGGGTTGTAAGAAAGGAGGGGACAGGCTCTTTAGCAGGGTCTGCGGTGACAGAACAAGGGGAAATGGTTTCAAACCAAAAGAGGGGAGATTTAGATTGGATGTAAGAAAAAAAGTTTTAATGATAAGGGTAGTGAAGCGCTGGAACAGGTTGTCCAGAGATGCGGTGGATGTCCCATCTCCGGAGACATTCAGTGTCAGGCTGGACCAGGCTCTGATCAGCCTGATCTAGCTGTTCATGTCCCTGTTCATTGTAGGAGAGTTGGGCTAGATGACCTTTAATGGTCCCTTCCAACTCTAAGGATTCCATAATTCTGTGATCCTCTCTATTTCCTCTTTGGAAAGATACTTGTCTGCATTGAGAATAGATGAGAAATACTCAGGCTCCTGCAGTTACAACTGTTGGAAGTATTTGATTAGACTTAATTGTAACAGTTTTACAAACTGACCAAATGTAATGTTTCCATTCTCATATTAGAAGCATGCTTGGGGATAAATAATGAGGTAACTTGGATTTAAGATATCTGTGAACTGAATGCTGGAGATTCTTGGCAAATAAGTTGCTTCTTCAGACTACATGATTTCAACTTTCCTAGCCTTTCTGGTATTGAACATTCAAAACAGTTTATCTACATGGTACCATGACCTTTCAAGTAATAAGCTCATTTAAGACCACACAATAGGAATAAGTGAAACCAGTGTAAAGCCTGATACATGATTTGTGGGATTTTTGTTCTTGCTGAGCTCTGATACTACTTTGTGTATTGAAAATAAACTACTCTAATACCTCTTCATTATAGATAGACCAGATGATTCTGATTGTATTTAAACACAGGTTGTTTAAAAGAGGTGCAACTCCTATCACGGGGAAGATAAAGCAGCAAAGGGTGATGAGATAAAGGATGCTAAGCATCTAGGCTATGTCTGAGGCTGACCAGGGCCACATATTGGACTGAGATGTAGTGGTGCTGTATTCTTACAAGTCTATAGGATGTCTGGCCTGAGGGATGCCACCAGAGTGGGGTGGTGAAGAACAACTGCTGTGATGCTATTGTAAGCATTAGCTATAAAGTAAAAGTATTGTTGGTCCTCTTTCTTTGCAATACCAAGTAAAAACCAGAAGCAAAAGAGAAAGTTAAGGTTAGGGAATTTTTGCCAAGTTGTCTCATTCAGGTATTTAGAAGTGGATGAAGCAGGTGGTTCTGATTTTTATAAAAGCAAGACGAATCAGAGTAGTTTTATTAGATCATGTGCACAAATCAAGCAATCCCGGATCTGGAGGAAGGAAAAGCAATCCACCTCAATGCTTGTATCTCCTTCCTGGGCGAAGAATATGGAAACAGGAGATCCTGTTGTACACCATGCTGAAGTTTGTCTCTTTGGATCTGTCTGTCTGAATCCACAACTTGTCTCTTGCTCATTAAAAGAGGAATGATTCCTTAGGAGGACGTTGTGCAGAGCCTCTAATGTCTGTGTAGGAGCTACAGGAGTGAACAAGGAAAGAGAACCACTAGGAATGTCCTGACATTTCACTATCAAAAAAAGTTGACTTAAGTATTTATTAATATTTCCTTTTCCTGAGAATCTGTAATTCTCAGATCTGGATCTGTAATGAGCTGGATCTGTAATGAGGCACTTTGACTCACTGATCCAGAATAAGATTGAATATAAGAAAACTGAGGTAATTTTCAGCCAGGCTTGTGAGTTTCATCAACTTCAGAACACACCTGACCAAATCAAATGTATACAATGGACTCAATTTGGATAACTGGTTTTGCAAAAATCTCGTTTTACCCACAGGATGCTGAGAGGAGGTTGCTAGAGGGAGACACTACCTAAAGAACAAAGGTACATCAATAATTTTGGTAAAATCTTACACAGTCATGAAAAAAAAAACCCAAATCACCATCTCAGTTCAGTTCTCAAGAATGTCTGTAGCTGGTCCAATTAATTTGATGAGGTACAAAATTAGCAAATATCTTACAAACTCAGGGCTAAAATGAGTTGTAAGAAACAGATGCACCTATATTTCCTGGCCCATCCATACCTCATATACGATCATGAGAGAAAGTTCCAGCACTGCTCCCATGTGTACTCAAGCTCATAGTTTAACTGCTTGCTACCTGGGGCATCCTTTTTGCTGCAAGGTCACAAAACTTGTTTGAATTTGTAGTGTGGATGGTATCTCAGTGAGCTGTGCATACCTTCTTTGTGTCTAGGAGTGCTAAAGGCCACTGGAGAACTAGAGCAGTCATTGTCTTTGATTCAGTAGCAAAACCTGTTTACTTTACTTGGTCTGGAGTCCTTAGGACAGCCCAAATCCAGCACTGAAGCTTTCAGTAAGACATTGTTTGCTCTGCTGTGCTGTCAATAAGATGTCATTACTTTAGCTGCAAGGTAATAAAGGATTTGTTAATGGCTTCTCTTGAGGGTGGTGACATTTTTTTTCCCCTTATGGATCACTGGAGAAAAAAACTGGGAATAGACTGACAAAGAAATAAATCAGATTTTATCTATTTATTTATTTATTTTGCAGTTAAAGCCCGAAGCTTTAACAAATGCAGGCTTTTTCTTCTTTATTTGTAGTAGGGTGTGAAAACAGTGTTATAATATGCAATGTGCCTTAGCATACGTACCTGTTAAAGAGAATACAATAACCCTATCTACAGGTAAATATCTTGAGCTGCAAAAGGTCTATCTGTTGCTAATCCTGAAGCACGGCTCTCCAGGAGAGGCAGACCAGTGTTTGCCTTTCCTAGATGTAAATAAGCAGTTACTAATTAACAGCAGATATGGAAAGAATTTCCTAGCTGTTGCTCTGAAGCATTTGACAGCACTGAAATGGGGTCTCTGTGGCTGGGGAAGGAGCTGCCCTTGCCCTGCGGCCTCAGCCTCCTACCAAAACCTCGTGCAGATCCTCAGTCTGACTTTGTTCTTGTCCCAGCTGCACGGCAGACATCTGTCATTGCCACGCGTCCCAGTCTCCTTGCTTTTTTCAGATGCCAGGTCACAGTTTGCGTTGGCAAACCCATAAATAACAGTGCCATATTCTTTTCAAAACCATGCTTAAGAGAATAGTGAAGGGCTCAGTTCTGCCAGTTAGTAGCTGCCTGTATAATGTCCTATGTAGTCAAAGTTATGAACAACCAGAGGGCTTGTCTGAACTTGAAAACTCATTTGGATTAAGGTGAAGCAAAAAGTCAAAGCACAATAGCTCTCCCTGAATAGGGATATTCAGAAGGCCAAGACCAGGTGCCAAGACTAGCCCTGCAGTCGTGCAGAGCACTCTTAAAGGCACAGTGTGGCCTGTTCTAGCTAACCTAAAGAGCAGATCTGTCATGGGACAAATAACTTTAACCCCTAGTTCACCTCTTGGTGAGTTTTCAGCTCTATAAACTGCAAGCATCTGACAAATTCCAAAAGCCCTGGACCCTTGGTGCTGTGGATGGACATTTGGGCTTGCCCATTGGGTGGGAGGGATCGGTTACCACTTCCCACTCCAGCAGGGAACAGACCAAAAGCAACGATCCTGCAGTGCCCTGGTCACAGCGGCTTAAGTGTAATTCTGCTCCCTCTGAGCAGCCAGACTGGTTTAGAAAATGACTGCATGAATGAGCACAATGCGGCTGTAAGGGGAGACTCCTTACTCGGGTCCAAATGGGATCGCACGAGAGTGGGAAGGTAAGACGATAGCTGGCAGGTGCGTGTGGCTGGGAGCACAGCTTATTTATCTGCTTGTCGTGCCATGTCCGCCCACCCAGGAGCAGAGAAATGGTTTGGGAGGCTTACGTGAACATCTAAAAAATATAAATCTTTGATATTTTGTTGTTAATGCTGTCATAGTTGGATGTGATTTCCTTATTCTTGCACAATTTAAGAATTTGACTTTCCCCCTCCTCCCTCTCTCTTTATACACCAGAGGTGGATTTTTGGTGCCCCGGCCTCTGCTTGCTGTAAGAATGAACTTGGTGGGATTTTCTCCATGGTCTGTGTTGTGTGCTTTTTAGTCCTCTTCAGCATTTAGGAGATTGGTGTATCTTACACGTTTATAGAGAATGGTCTGCCTTTGTACTGCTGGATGGAAGACTTTTTTTTGTTGTTACTGGAAAAGAATGTCATTCATTATGAGGCTGGTCATGAGTTATGTTCTTCATAGCTGGCAGAACACCTGTCAGTGTGTGCATGTGTGTGTGTTTTGGAAAGAGGGCAGAAGATACGTGTTCACACTTGCACTTCTGTAACCCTACATTGTTACAGCGCGAGGGCTGCTTGGAATAAGTACAGAATTGATTAATATGTTCTAACAGCAAGAGAAGTGATGTAATTTCTTTGCATCATTGCTGACTGATAAAATGTAAATTCAATCCCAGTTATTAGCATTGCTTATACAGGGTAACTGTATCAGAGGATGTAATAAATGTGGTAAAGAAAAAAAACTCCAGCTTTTAAAGGCTCTTCTTTTGATGCGTTTCCAGGTTGTAAATAAAAACGGATTTGTCAACTTTCCTGGAAAATGTTCATTACTTTTATCAGTCTATTAAGATACATTATTTTCTTGTGTTGAAAATATTGCCTCAAGTCATGTGGAGGTTATTTAGGACTAAATATATCCGTATCTTTTCAGTGCTTTTTCTATCTACCTGTTACTGATGCAGAGTATAAATGGAAAAATAACAGAAAAAAAAAATTGGGACTTGGTGTAGATGGTGAAACTCTCTCACTGATACCTTTGCTGAACTCTCCTGTGACGTGCATAGCGAACAGGGAGGGTGTACCAGGTGGGGCAGAGCACAGCTTGCTTTGATCTGGCACGTACACTTATCCAAAATAAAAGCAGTTCATCCACTCTGGGATGGAAAGAACTGAAACTAAGAAGGCAACATCAGAAGTAACATGCTACTTTGGCTAGCTGTGTAGCTATCAGCGAAATTCTAAAACTTGTTCTTTGAAGAGTTTTAAATGAATCTGTCAATAAGGATTTAAAAACACACTGTCCTCATACAGATTTTGCCTGTGATTACACTATACACTTCTGCCTGTAGAAAAATAACTCTTCATTATCAGTCATGATGAAGCTGCTTTTGTTCTTGCTCTGACTTAAACCCAGATCAATGCAGGAGTGTCCCTGTGGAACAGGAGCAGCGGAATGGCTCGGACACTGGCATCGCTGAGAGGAAGAACTGGAGTAGAAGCAGAAGAGACATGGTGACGATCTACATAGATGACAAGGAGAGACACAGAGAGTGAGATTTGGAAGTTGGTTTAGTTGCATTCTGCCATTCACCTCTGTTTCAGTCAAAATGAAGCTGCTGCCTCACTGGAGGCTGTGCTGTGCTGTACCACTGCTTGCTGCCTGCGTAAGGAACACAACATCTGGCCTGCCTGGAGGTGGGAGCGTCTCACATACTTGATTCAGATGAAGAAATAAATGATGACTCTGAAACACAACACAGGGCTTATCATGACTGGAGTGAAAAGGTATAAAGACCTAAACTGTTTATTTGTATGAGAACATAATGGTCCTTGTCATCGACTTGGGGTTGAAAGGAATGACTTCCATCTAGAGGATGCAGAAAAAACGGGAGATAAATTACAGTGGCAGTAACAGTTTAATAGCAAAAGATTGAAAAAGAGGAGGAATATGGAAATTAGACAGTGATGATGTTCTAAGAATTTAAATGTGGCTTTGGCAGCAGCAGTATTGTTTGTGCAAAAACAAACAAGGCTAATCAACAACAAATGTATTATTATTTTAAAATAGACTTTATTTAATGACAATAAATATAAATTGAAATGTTCAGCAACTAATAGCAAACATTCTTAGAAAAAATACAAAAAAAATACATTCTTACATTCTGAATTTTATCCACATACAGAGTCTAAAACAGTGGCAATGGCCTGCAATTTATGTTGCTCATATCTTACTTTAAGGTAATGAAATGGTGACTGACTCAAATTCATCCTGACTTCAACAGACCTGTACAAAGTGTAAAAATAGTAAAATTGATCCATAGTTTAAAATCAATTTTATTTTTCCCTTCAAGCAGATCTTTATAAACATTATTAAAGTGACCTAGTCTTGAAAAAAACACTAGTATGTTGGCAATTGCCCCCACCCCAACAAGCACTTTGTTCCTATGCCTCTGCAGAGCTCACTGTTGGAGGTTTCAGCAGCTGGAAGTAGACGCCCATTTACATTGCACAGCTTAAGAGGTTTAGGCACTTGTGCTGTCAGTAGCACTATGCATATGGCAAAATGAGCTGAATTCCTGATGCAGTGTTTTCTGAAATTAGACATTATGGCTACATTAGCAAGTAGCATGGCACCTGGGAAGCAAATAACTGAGCAAAATGTTGATGCTGACAAGCTGATGCTCACCCAGTACTCACTCCTCTCTGCAGACTAGCTCTGGCTTTAGAGCCGTGGACTAAAATGTTTGCCAAGAGATGGGTATGCCATTACGTGCACACCTCAGATCTGTCTCCTGGTTTGGCTCAAGACAAAAGGAATCCAGTTCATGAGCTCTGAGACCAGATGTGAACCACCACCCAGAAAGTGGGGACAAGTGGAAGACTAGTTTCAAAGCACACTCCTGATCTGAACGAAATGGTAATGTAGAAACACACCCAACACTCCCCAGGTCTTGGCACCAAGCCTGATGGCATTCGAGAAGTGTTTGAACCATACTCTTAGACACAGGGTTTGAATTTTGGGTGGTCCCACACAGAGCCAGGTGCTGGACTTGATGAGTCCCTTCCGACTCAGGATATTCTATGATTCTAGGTGCTTAGGAGTCTATTACAGGAGACTAAGTCATAGATAAACACACTTTGCTGATGTAGCATGTTTTTATTTACTTATTTTTTAATAATGACCTTCAGGTCCATCTCCCCTTCAGGCAATGCTCGTTATAGGGGACAATTGAGAGGCACAGGAACAAAAAAAAGGATCAGAATACCAGGCACTCCGAAAATCTGTCTTAAGCTCTGCTACTGTACACAGTGTAACCCCAGGCAAGGCATTTAATTCCTTTGTTTCCTTGTCTCTTTACTTGTCAAAGAGGGCAATCAAAGTTTCCTTAAGACCAAACAATTACCTGAGATGGCCCATTTCGAGATTTTTATTTTTTGCCTTTATCACACCATACCTCTTTGCTAGCACCAGCCCTCCAACACGGCACCTGAGAGGGTGTTTAAGGCACTTTGGCACGGTGATCTCCTACCGGGAGATGGAAATGGCACTTCCCAGCTGAACACTGCTGCTGATGGGAAAATACTAGCTCATATACGCCAACTCAAAGCCAAAATCAGAAGCTCTGACCTTGCATGGAGCTGAGTATTTCACTAATGCTATGCCATGAAATGGTCTTCTGGACAAAATTTTGCTATAAAGAGAAATTTGGTATACTGCCCAGTGATAGCTAGGCAACAAGCACTAGCTGAAACACAAGAAATTCCATCTGAACATAAGAAAAGTCTTTTTGTATTTCTGCAGGTGATAGAACACTGCCACAGGCTGCTCAGAGGCTGTGGGGCCTGCTCCTTGGAGATCTCCAGCAGCCGCATGGACGTGGGCCTGGGCACCCTGCTCTGGGTGTCCCTGCTGAGCGGGGGCTGGGGCAGATGGACCCAGAAGTCCCCTCCAACCTTAATCATTCCATCACTCTGGAAAAAGGTCATATCAGTATTAAGATGACATAATTCAGCAAGAAATACGGTCTTGTTTAGAAACTTCAGAGTGTTTCTCTATCCATCTGCCAAATTTATATTCGATTCCTCATAAATTTAAAGACTTGTTATGATTTTGACTGGCAACAAAAATAAATGTCAGAGAGTAGAATTTCCTGTGAAAAGAAGCACCAGTTTTATCATGGCTCTGGTTTGTAGTTGTTTATGGTTATGGTCTTGTTTTTCTGTCCTGCATCTTTTTCATCTTCAGGCGGTGTCTAGCAGCAGGTTTTCTGGGCAGTATAGAAAGCAAACTTCAGTTCTTCATTATCAGAAATGTAAGTCTTCTCTGGAACCTCTGAGTTTCTGCCTTTCATCTTTCAACCTTTGTCTGATTTTTGAACCAAGCTTTCCTCCCATATTCTTCTATGCAATCATTTTGCAAAAGTTGTGCTTAGTGAAAGCTTGTGTATCACATCTGCTGAAATAATTCCATTCACGTGTTGCCTCTTCTGGTTCGTAAGTTATCATTTCAAAGGATAGGCTTGAGGTACACAGAGCAGTATTTTGAAGTTTTTTTTACAAAATTCAGATGTTTGACTCTTTCTGATTATTAATGGGATAAAATATAACTTACCAATGCTACTTTGTTTCTGCAAACGAACTTCTTAATATGTAAAAAGCTATGCGAATATCTGCCTAAGTATTGTGCATATGAATTACATTGAAGAGTACAAAATTACAAACCCAGCAGTAATCATCTCGCTTACAGAGTGCAGACATACTTTTGCCTTTCTTTCAAGATTTTGGTTTTCAGAATTCACACGGATTGGTGCACTAGAACCATTAAAAAAGAAAGCACTTTAATAATCTGGAATATCATCGCTGCAGGAGCTCTACATACACATTTTCCCTGTAATTCCTGAACTCCTAGGTTGCAATGAAGCCACAACAGCCAAGCAGATCCGCAGCATAATGTGAAGATGATTGATGGTCTGGCAAGTTCATCCACACTTGTAACATCTTCCTGATCATTTAAAGTTTTGTAACACAGTAAAGGCATATTAAATGGTTTATTCCAATCTGCAGCTTCAGTAGATTCATCGTCTTGTCCACATGTAATTTATCATACAGTGTTGCACCACAATAGGTCCAGCTGCACATTCTTTCTGTGTCAAAATCAAGGAAGAGAATGGTGCCTCTGCTGTGGGCAAAAGACAGCCCTCTGCAAATATTGATTTAGTTTACGAAAAGAATTTTAACACTCATTACTGTTACAGCTGGGAGACCTTAAAGGCTGTGTTCACTCAGAACAGAATGGCCAAGTGAGCTAATGGAAGTACATTGACCAGGGAAAGATAAAATAGCTGACTTTTCCACTTGCTCTGAGTGCAGTAAAGTCAGTTTGTACGCACTGATTTCAAAGGCAGTTCTCCTGTTTACACAGAGACTGATGAACAGGACGGGCTTACAGTCCTGCTGCTTCTTGTGATCCAAGCCCATGATTAACTGAAATATCTTGTTATCCATTTGTCTCAATATGCACTTCTAAGTCAGCGAAGCACACAACAGTGCTCAATAAGTCAATTGCAACAGCTTAACAATATGGTTGTGAGTTGCATTTTCCTTCTCTTTCCTTCATGTTTTAGCTTTTCCTGTTTTTAGTTGGGGTTTGCATCACCAAGTAACTGAAGCTCTGTCAGAGAAAGTGGTGGTGTTCTTACAATAAATAATTCTTGTTCTTAAGGTTTTATTCAAGTTCAGACCCAATAGCTCATACCTAAATAAAGTGGAAAGCACTCTGTATATTTCAGAGTGAATCTGCATCATTTTAAGATGATAATTTTTACCTTCACATGTTAAAAAAATATGTCCTACTAAAGCTGGTTTAAATAATGGATAACTGTAAACCAAGTGTCAGTGGTTGCATTTGCCTAAGGGAAACAGGCAAAGGAGCAGGTGACAGCTGCAAGAAATGATGTTTAGTAAAACAAATTAATCCAAAGTGTTTGATTAGCTATTGGTAATGCCTGGATGGGTAGTAGCTGGTTAAAAATGGTTCCTCCGTATAGAAAAGTCCTCAGTCAGTTTTAGGCCTGAAAGTGCTGTCTACTCCTTCGATAATTTTGTCGGCGATTTTCCCTATGGTTTTTTTCACAACTTTCAGATCGTTCTCGTGCAAGATTTTCTGTGTCAGGTATTTCTCTCGTTTGACCTTGCTCTTGGTCTCTTCTGACACATCCGGGATTACGTAGGAAATAATAAACTTCACAAAGTATATGACATGCTGGGGAAGGTGCAAATGGAAAAAGTGTCAGTTGGGTTGAACAGGATGTTATTATTACTCTAAGAAATATTGAAATGTTGCACTATTTGTTTAGGCTTTGAGCAGGTTTTGTACCAGTATCTACCACAGTGGAACAGTATCCTAAAAAGCAGAGACGAATAGAATAATTGTCTGATAAACAAAACTTTCTGATTTTCCAATCCCTATGTTACTAATGACTTCTCTGCTTGCTCTGGGGGAACCCTGGTGCCCAGCGCTTCCTTTCCCCCCAGACTGTGGAAATATTGGTTACAGATCTTTTTAAATTGTTTCAGGTTTGTCCAAATGCCTCCGAGGCTGCAGACATTCCTCTGCTATGGAACTGAGCTCTTGCAAGCTGCACATTTCTGGTGACTTCAGTAGTCCCTGGATCAGGCACTAAGTACATTTTATTATGAAAGAATATCTGGTATTCCTTTCCTTTGATCTTGGACTGACTCCCATCTTTCCTAACCCCACATTGTTGCTGTATGGGAGAGAGCAATTGCTTTTTAACCAAAGAGTCTCATCTACAGACTCAATTCTTGCAGTGACTATCTTTACACAGGCCACTCAGTGCACATGCGCTGTGTTGCATGTATTCATGAGGCTGGGCACAAACCTCTAAAAACATATAAAAGTATGTTTGGTGCAGTGGTCCCTTCTATTTCTGATACTAGAAATCGCTTTACAGATTTCGAGAAAAGAAACTGCAAACAGTGGGGCAATCCTCAATGGATGCCATCACTTCAGAGACTTTTTCTAACAGTGCTACACTTAATTTACCTCTCCTGAGCCCATGCCAGCACCATTGTGCACTAAAAGCTCTGACAGCTGTGCCTGAACAGAATGTCTTCTGAGGATTTTCTGCAGGGAGGAAAGAGGAGTCTAAATCACTTATGCTGCAAACCCCTACGGGCTTACCTCCATGACAATGATGAAAGCCAGCTTGGCTGCGATGACGTGCCAGTAGTATATGTTATGTTCATACTGATGCTGGTGCCCAGGAGGGTAGCGGAAGTCACGGTACCTGAAGGCAATGCAGAAAGTCAGGAACGGGTGTCAGCAATCTGCAGTACGGCTCTGTGGCCAGAGGATGGAGCAAGCCGTGTCCCGGCTTAGTGCAGCCTGAACAGTCTGCTGAATGCAACTGCAGCAGTGATAAACCTTCTTAAGTCACTTTCAAAGTGGTATGGCTGNTTTTTTTTTTTTTTTTTTTTTTTTTTTTTTTTTTTTTTTTTTGGAGACGGCATTAAGTTATAAGGAAAACAAAATGAAGTAAGTATTACTTGTAGGTGGATAGTTCACTCAGTTCTGCCGTTCAAAGTATGCTGCTTGCACCGCGTTCTAACATTGCTTACTGGGTATTTACAAAGCTGGATTATTTAGATATTAAAACAGTGATATTTATCCATGTCACTGGGAAAAAAATGGTTATTTGACACTTGCCTGCATGTCGTGTGGTTCCTGAACCAGGGGGAAAATGGCTTGCTTGCGTTCTTGAAGTCTGATATATTGAAGACAGAGAGTGTATTGTTTATATACCCCTTCATGGTGTAACTGCTGTGGCTCCCATAAGGAGGGACTGAAAAGGACCAGTAATAAACCAGACGAGGAATCATGTCAGATGTAAAAGCAATTATCATGGCCTGCATTTCAGAAAGAAGGGACAAAAAAGCAGAGTAGCATTTAAGAAATAAGCCTTAATATACGTAGCCTTGCTGTATATTTAGTATCTCAAAATTTACAGTATGAGCTAAAAACAGAAAGTACGTGCTTTTCCAGTCAGTGGCTCCCTCTGTGAGTGAGGCACTCACAGGCACAAACAATCTCCTTCTGGAATGTGCACTCTGTCTAGTTTTTAAATTACACTGGCTCAGCTGGATGCCTCAAAAAAGTTGTGCTATGATACGCTTTTATCCTCCTGAGCAAGCGGGGGAGGTCAGCAACCAAACTCACCTTGCACCACTAGGTGCTAGGATAACCTCCAGCAAACACGCTTGCTAGCAGAGGTACCTGCAAGATGCTTGAAGAAATTCTGCCTGGTGAAACTTATGGAAACCACAGCAGAGTCCTTCAGCAACAGAAAATTAAATTTCACCAGGAAGCCTGAGGTTTGCATAAAAGAATAAAAAAAAAAAGGACAGATATAGCTGATCCAGCTCTGACCCTAGAAACATCCCACTCTTTCCGAGGTGACAGCCAGTCCAAATTTGTCTTGGCAGTTGTTGCCTCATGAGCTTCAGTGTCAGTACATGTGGAAACTGCTCTTGATGCCAAGATCACTTTTTTAGTAGCAGCTGCACAGTGCTGTTTTACATACGACGTGACCACTTGTTTTTATCGCACTCCCAAGAGAGGCCCTGTCCTACTCAGTCTGCTAGTCTCAAACTGGGCAGGAAATTGGATCTGTGGGTTTGTCGTAGGAAGTCTTTTCTAAATGCACGAACTTCCCAAAACATCCTATTCTGGAGGATAGGTTAACTATGTTTAATCCAGTACCCTCCTCCGCTATTGCAAATTCAAAAGGCTTCCCCATGAGGAAGAGTTTCCACTGCGGCTGCATGCCCAGCACGAGGCTGCCCAGCCAAGTCAACACGGCAGGCATCTGCCCAGTGCCCAGAAACTAGGATAATTTGCATGCCATGGCTGGAGGAGAACTCTTCAGTCTTATGGCAGTGGAAAAAAATACCTGATGACATGAATGGCAACAACCTGTGTGGAGAGGGTTCCCAGCTAGGCCCATCCCTGATCTGCTACGCCATGAGACAAAGTTGCAGAAAGAGGACTTAAGCATGAGACTGTGGTCAAAAATCTTTCTTTGGTTCTCCAGAATGTTGCAATTTAGTTCAATTGCGAGAACGTTGATTTGGCTGATGAGAAAGAAAAGAGAGGTATCCTGTGACTAAAGGGGTTTAAAAGTTTCAAGGATCAGTACTTCAAAAAGATTTTTTGTACTGTATTCTGGCTTAAATAAAATGTAGGTGGCATGCACTTTTAAAAACTGTTTTTAAGCAATACATGCCAGTGAGGAATGAAGTGAAAATTATGTGTTGCTTATATTTACATGCAGTGTAGGTGTTTTTGGCTGACAAGAAATATATATTACTGTGTCTTGTAGTTTCAGGAAGAAGACCTCACACCTAAATTACACTGTTTTTAACTGAAGCATAAGCACAGAAAGTTTTAGTTAAATATAATTTCTTACTGTTCATTAGCCCATAACGTTTGCATCCAGTCAGATCATAAAAGAACTAAAAGCAACTGAACAGTAAGGCAAAAAACATCCTTTTCCCTTCATACCAATTTGGTTTGATGCTGCTTCTATGTATCATCCAGCAAGATGCTAGAATGCTGTATTTATACAACTTAATGTTTGCTCTCCATGATTTTTTTGCAAGGCCCCAGGTCTCTCATCACCATAAATCCGAGCCCTGTCTCACCCTCCTCCCTCTCCCTGAATGATCTCCAGATGTGCTCCAGAGGGCTACAAGGACAGAAAAACGAAAGCTAATCCTACGGCATCCTCTCAAAGGAAAAGCTTTTCTTCCTTTTGAATTATGGGCTGCATTTTAGAGTACTGTACTGGGGAACTACAAACAAATAGTACATTCTCTGCTTCCCAAGCTATACCATGCACAGTTTTCCATTTATACCATAACTAATTCAAATCAGTCTTTAAATCAACAACAGATGCTTTGATATCATGCCATAGCAAGTCCAGTGCCTGAGTGGCAAGTCTCAAAATGGACATATTTTGGCAAAAGTTGCTTATAAGATACTTGTAGGTGTTACAAAGCCAGTGTGGGAAGGAGAAGATGATACACTACCCAAGTCAAATCAGCAGTAGGAGTCACATAGAAAAGAAACAGTTTTCTAATAAAAAATAGTGATGGCAAAGGGATGGCAAAGGCAAGATTAATGGCCTACACTGGCTCCAGATCCTGGATGTCAAACAAGAAAAAAACATACTTAAAAATAATGGAAGAAAAGTGTTTTCAGTATTTGCTGATCTCTAGCACATGGCTTTATAGACCACGCTTCACTAGGAAGAAATAGGGATCTCTGAGCTTACAACACCTGCAATGGGGACTTCTAAGCATGGCCTCTACTGCTGTGCCTCTTGTATGCTAACAGCCTGCCTGATGTCAGTGGCCAAGGCACTACGCTCATACTAAGATTAACTGCATCCGACACATGAGACCTCCAAACAGGGTTATGAAAAGAAACATGCCTGCTATTAGCAGTCACATAAGCATTGGGATTGAATGCTTGGCAAGGAGGACAGGGAGCAAAACCGAGCTGTAAATGTACTTGCGCCCACTGAGGACTCCAGGTTTTCAGAGATGTCACTTGAGGGATGTAGCATACGAGGAATTTGGAATGGAAACATTGTAAAGATTGCAGTAGCCTCAGATGGGCTGTGAATGGGTACTGACAGACACCTAAAACTATTGCTGGGTCATTTTTCTGCAGAAGCTAAAGCAGGGCCATGTACACACTCCTAACAGAAGCCTCTGCATCTGAGTCACCATAAGGTCACCAACTTTAACTCTGCACTGAATATCGTAAGGACTTCGATTAAGGTACTTGTAACAATATTTATAATAATCTTAAGATATGGATTCAATCTTTTATTTCATTGCTGTATTACAAGCCCTAGGTGGATTTATGTGGAAGGACAGTCAGGTTACCCAGTAACATAACATATATATATATTATTTTTAATATATGTAAAAAAGTATATAACATATATTTAATATATTATGTATAATACACATAATTAATACATATTATCTATCATTAAATCTATTTCTTCCTTCTAGGACACCAGAAACTTTTTCTGTCTTATATGTTACAGGTTTTGTAGCAGCATAGTTTAAAAGGGGACATTAATGCAGCAGTAATTTTGCCTCTGTGTTATGATAGCTATGCTACATCTGGGTGTTTGCACAATCTCCCTAATTTGCTGGAAAAGCTGTCAATAACAATTTTTTTACACAAACACTAAAACCAAAAGAACCCAGCAGTATCTCAAGTGTCACTCAATATTTCTAATAATCTGAACACGTTACCAAAGTTGCATCATTTTTATTTTACATTTTAACATCACATTTGCTGGTAGGCCTTGGATGTTTCACACACCTATAGAAGAGCTGCATTTATGTTTGATGTGCATCAGTAAGTCTGTGTGAAACCGCTGAAGCATTATGTTCCAGTTTGTTGTCTATCATACATCCTAGAGTCAGCTAGACTCTTTTGTAAATTTCCCATTCTCAACTTCCTTTTTTTTTTTTTTTACTTCTGATACTTCTTTGTACTTATTTCTCTGTTTTTATGTCCTCCTAAGTCTACTCTCTATATCCTATCTATGTTTACCATGCCTGTTAAATTTCTATAGTTTGAGATAAAATTCTAGAAAGGAATTATAGCCAAATACCTGAAAATACGTCTGATATCTGAAGGTGACATACAAAATATTCCTTATCATTGAAATCCATCCTACACTCCTATTTCTGTATGGTCACAACTTCCAGCTTCACTAGCAATGAAAACAAACTACTGAGAAGGTGACAGCCCAACAGGCTGTTAGGTCGTGGAAGCTCATCTTTCAGATTCCTTGAAAATATCCACTTCTTTCCACAGCAAAACAGAGACATTAAAAAGTGGGGAAAAAAGAGAGAGCGGTATGCACTTGTCTGGGTGTGGAGAGGGAAGGTACACATCTGTCTCATAATTTCTGAAAAGTAGAACCTCTGGGGTTGAGACCCCACACAGGTGCTTGAGCACCTACTGGCTAGAAAATGTGCCTGAGACACAGGAAAGTAACTTAATGTCCTGGTTTAAATGTGAATTGCTCTTTTCATTGAAATAAGTCCCCTGTAGTATCTATGGTACAGTGCTCATTTCCATCTCTCTCCTCTCACCCAAATTCCACCATCCTCAAAACCAGCAGAGGCTCCTATGGAAGCATAGGCTGAGGTGAACTTCAGACTTTACAGGTTTCTCCAGAAACTCCCAGTGAGTGCAACAAGGTACTGTTACTGCAAAGAGGAGGTCCTGGAGGAAGTTGCCATATGAGTGTGTCAGAATAAATCCCTAATCTTGGTGGGAAGAGTAGTAAATGTGGACATTGTTGAAAAAGGCTGCTAACTATGGACAGCTACTGCTACTGCACAGGAAAGCTGTGGTCACTGCTCCGCTGAGACAGGGCAACAGAGGAAATGTAGAAACATAATACATATGAGTTACTGTTTAAGAATAAATCAAACAACTCAGAATGGTAATGTCCAATGGATTGTTTGGAATATTTTTCTTCCCACTATGCAGCCTGTACAAGATCTTGTTGACGTAGCAATACGGGAAATTAGAAATATCTAAATTTCATTAAGAGCATCTTCATGAGGAAAGAATGAAGTTTTCTAAATATGTTAAATAAATTCATTTCAAAATTAATTTTAACTGCAAGTGAAAAATGGATTCATTTGCATATTCTCAGAAATTCATTTCTATCTCAAGAGGTAAGTACTGTAATGTTGAGCATGTATTGTATCCTAAATACATAAATAAGTTGAATTGCTGCTTCAAGAGCAAAACTTCTCAAAGGTGAACTCGGGTATGAAGGCATGACCATAAGAACTGAAACAATTGGAAATAACAATCAGTTAAGACTTAGCTGAACTCTAACCTGTTTTTTTTCAAAGTTAATACATTCAGTTGTATACTCTCAAAAATGTCTCTTTATTAAGTGCAATTGTCTCAGAAAAGATGTGTCTTTATATATAATGATTTTTTATGAAGGCTCTAGTAACTATCTTTCTAACTACAATTTCTTTTATTTAGACTTAATATTTTAGACTGCAGCAATATTTCTAAACCTTCTGACGAGTAACTTAAAGCCTGCTTCACAGGGGCTAACGTCGTAAGGGACTGAAACTCGTAATTCATTTGGGATCATTTGTGTGCTTCACGTAGCCACTCTGGCATGACAAACATTGATACACACGGCATTCCACATTTGGATGCAACACCTGCAGTGAAGGCATTTAACCTTTTGTAGTGGCTGGCACAGTACTTACATTGGTCACCACGGCCAGAATGGCTATGCCTTGCATGATGGGCTGCCACGCACCGATGTCTTGTGCCTTCTGTGGCACCATGCGCCTGAACTGGGTTGTCAGCTTCCATGCATCCAGCCTGATTTCCACCATGTTGTTGATAAGAGCCAGAAGAGGAGCCAGTGGGAATGATGCCACAAACAGGGTGACAAAGCCAAACTGTATAACTGCCAAAGGGAGAGGTCACATGCCTTGATGCTTTCTTTTACTGGGGATACACATATACTTTGTATACTCAAATTGTGAGAAAGAGAGGCAAGAGAGAGTACCAGAGTTCCTAGAGAATATGTGCATGAGAATATATAAGCATAACAGTACTGGAAACACCCTCTAGGTGGAGGGGATGGGACAGGACAATGTTAAAACTCACAACACACCACAAGGAACTGTTATGATATTTAAACATTCATTTATTTCTCATTTCTTCACCATGTAGACTTGGAAATCTAATGATTATCTGTCTCAGTGCTATGTTGCAAAGCCTGAACTCACAATGATGTTATGGGTGTCTGGGTGCTGTGACAAGTATGCTGCAATTCTACTGCAGAACAGATGGTGGCAAACAAGCCAGAGTTCTGTCAGTGACCAGGAAACCAGCAACATGTAAGTGACTGCAGACCCAGCAGTCCAATGCAGGAATCTGCTGCTACAATGTTAGAAGGTGACAGTGTTCTGCCTTCTGGATGTGTTTCTTGGAGGATGGGGTAAAGAAAGAGCAGCACACCTGCAACCACTCACTCTGTTTCTTAGCTAGAAATTGAAGTGAGGTGTAAGCTGCTTAATAAAAGCTCACAAAGCTATAACAGCTCATCAAAACTTGTACTGGATTTCTAAAAACTTCATACATCACCTGTTTCTAAACATATTAAGAATTGCTTATATGAAAATTTTCCTTAGAGCATAATTGTATCCAGCACAGACAAGAAATTGGAACTAAATGACTACTTACCCATTTCAAGATACTCATAAAACAATCCAAGTTTTCCAATGGGCTGCAGGTGATAGTCCTGTTCCCAGCGTGGAACAATCTTTTCTGATCTAGCATCTGCACAGTACCTTCCAATTAGATTCTTAACCCAACTGTCAGACAGAGAGAAAAAGACCACTAAAATTGGTAAAATAGCCTACAAAGTTCAGTAAATGCAAACGAATGAACAAAAAACCATACCCAAAACAAACAAAAAAAATCTCCCGCTGTTTTAGTTTTAGTGGGTTTTAGTTATTCCCAAATTACTGAAAGCTTCCTTCAAACATGAGTATAATTTTCTCTTATCCAGAATGCAGTTATTTAGAACCACAAGCAGGACTGTAAAAAGGAAACCATTCATAATTGCAGTGCTTTATCCTTACCTTGTACACGTTAATGACATTTCAAGGTAACAAAAAAATTAAGATAAAAGTAGGCCTTTGGACAGACAGATTAATCCCTTCTGATCACAGAATCACAGAATGGTTGAGGTTGGCAGGGACCTCAGAGCAGGTTGCCCAAAACCATGTTCAGGCACCTTTTGAAGATCTCCAAGGAGGAAATCTACAATCTCTCTGGACAGCCTATGCCAAATGTTCTATCATCTGCACAGCACAGAAGTGCTTCCTGGCACTCAGAGGGAACCTCTTTTCCTGGCACTGTGCATCACTGACAAGAGTCTGGCTCCATCCTCTTTGCACTCCTTCAGGTATTTATGGACATTGGTAAAATCTCCCCTGTTCTTTACTGAATAGTCCTAGGTCTTTTAGTCTCTCCTCACAGGAGAGATGCTCCAGTCTCTTAACAATCTTGGTAGCCCTTTGCCAGACTCTTTCCAGTAGTTTCCTATCTTTTTTCCACTGGGGAGCTCAGCGCTGCACACTTTCTGAGGGTGCACCCCCCTTTTATCCAGATCATTAATGACGATCTTAAATAGGACTGGATCTAGTACTGATCCTTGAGGTACACCACTAGTTACTGGCCTCTAACTAGGCTTTGTGCTCCAGCTGTCCACTACTCTCTGGACATAGCCAATCCACCTTAATGACTCAGCTCATCAGCAGTTTGTTTATGGGTGTCTTACGGGGAACAGTGTCAAAGACCTTACTGAAGCCAAGGCAGACAGTAGAGCTCTCCCCTCATGTACCAAGCCAGTCATTCCATCTGACTACTCCTGATGACCTTCTTGTGCCCGGATTAGCTGCTACAAGGATTGAGGTGCAGCTGTAATTTTTGTCTAAAAGAGTTGCATGCAAATTTAAGAAAACTGATGAATTGGTTGTAGCCATTTTTAGTGGTCAAAGGGCTACATTCAAAAAAGGAGGGTGGAGGAATGTCTATCAACGGAGAAAAAAAGTAAAACACTGCTCTTTGTACTTGCAGAAATGAAGAATGAGAGGTCAATTAACAATCACATCCAGAAATGATACTCAGCATTTCAGGACCTAAATGTTACTCGTCATCTGTGAAAGCGAATTCAAAATTCTGGTTAGGTGAATATGTTACCTAAATACAGACGGTAGGAATCAGTTGTTTGTGGCTGTAACTGGCACCTGCAGGCATGCTCACTCTAGGGACACTTTTATCAGCTAAAAGATGCTGAAACGAATGGTAAGTCTACGGTTCCATCCTGCAACTGGCAGTATTTGGGTCTGGAGAAACTATAACTCAGCAAAGCACCCTACCCTCAGCCCTACACAATATTTGTGACATGCTTTGAAATCCCTTTGCTGCACAAGTTGTGGGCTTGGAAGAACCACAGCCAAATGGAATATGATGCTGTGGACTGGTGTTTATAGCATTCAGGAGGGCATGAGCAAACTGGGAGTTTCCTATTCCAAGCAGAGTAAGCAGTTACTGATCAGTTTAAAATAAAGAACAAGTCCTGGGAGCTGGAACAGAGTCCTGGATAGTAACTTTGTCTAAATTTCATGGAGAGTATTCACTGTTAGTACTTTGTTTATTGTTTACATTAAAACATGACCCTCCAGAGATCTGCCATGCTAAAAAAGGCATTTTTAGGGACTATGAAGGTCACATATAACTATAAAACTAAATGAGTTAGTAAATTATGTATAATTTTTAAACATAGAACAACAAACCACTGAATTCAACATTAAGCAACAGTATTTTCAGAGCTTCTGTTGCCTCAGTTTAAAGCTTCCAACCTGATGCACATTAAGTCTAATCTGCAGAGGAGGAAAGCACTTCTGATTAGAACTAATATCGGTCAAAATGACAGCTATAGGAGCTCAGAACTACTGAAGCAAAAATAACCAAACTGTCTAAAAAGGTCTCAAAAAACTAGACTTGTTCTTTTAGAATGCAGTATGCTCCAATCAAATTTAGTGACCAAACACCTGAAAAGTAGCATCTTTCAAATACAGAAGGGCAAGTTACTTAATAGTTTGAACTTACGGAAGAAGCACTTCTTGAATGTTATTCCAAATTGCTTTACCTCCTACTATGATGGCAAGCTGAGTTGTGAGTTCAAGGAGACATCCACCTGGATCACACTACAGGTTGAGAGAGACATGAAAAATTTTTGAAGAAACTTTTCAAGCACGAGTGAAGCATTTAAAATAATGAATTCCTGATTTATTATGATAACACTTCTTTAAGCAATAGAAGAAGACTATTTAGGCAAGCCTTTACACTAATTTATACAAAAGTCAACTCCAGGCCAAATATGGTCACATTCAATAGGTTTACAGGATGCTACTGAAAGCACAAAATACCAGGTGAAGTCTTGCAGCTTTGTACTGTACTGCCATCAGGTGAGGATCACCCAGCAGAACAGGAAGGCATCTACTGATGTTCATGGAATCACTGAATATCCTGAGTTGGAAGGAACCCAGAAGGATCCTTGAGTCCAACTCTTGGCTCCACACAGGACCACCCAAAATTCAAACCCTATGTGTGAGAGCACTGCCCAAACACTCCTTGAACTCCAGCAGCTCAGTGCCATTCCCATCGCCGTGGGCAGCCTGTTCCAGGGCCTGATCACTCTCTGGTGAAGAACCTTTTCCTAACCCTGACCTGCCCCTCCTCTGACACAGCTCCATGCTGTACCCTCGGGTCCTGTCACTGCCACAGAGAGCAGAGCTCAGCGCTGCCCCTCTGCTCCCTGTGAGGAGCTGCAGCCACTGTGAGGCCTTCCCTCAGCTCCTCTGCTCTGGGCTGAGCAAACCAAAGGACCTCAGCTGCTCCTTGTACCCCTTGCCTTCTAGAACCTTCACCATCTTCATAGTCCTCCTTTGGATGCTCTATAACAGTTTTATATCCTTATATTGTGGTGACCCAAACTGCATACAGTGCTTGAGGTGACGATGCACCAGCACAGAGCAGAGCGGGATGTTCCTGCATCTACTCCCCTTGCTGTGTTTTGGACCACGGGAAAATGAGCTTCTCTGGGTACATAAAAAGCTTTTCTAAGCTCAACTAGTCTTGTGTCATATTCATTTATGCAATGGATTAGCAAGCAGGCAAGTAGCGTGGGAGGAAGTCGCTTTCCGAACTCCAAATATATACCACCATGTTGTACAATCCTAAATGCAGCAGAATACCTGGACTAATGGCTCTTGTATTTTAAAAGCAAGCACTATGATATATTCTTACCTCTTCATTGCGATACTTTCCTAGCCAATAAACAGGATTTCCAGGATAACCTACAAATTTACCCTTAAAGAAGGCTATGTAGAAGCATGAAGAATAGTAGTTGACAAACTGGAACAAGAACATCTTTGTGGTCAAACTGTTTTCATATTCAGTCTGTGTCCTTGGCAGCTCTGCAATTATAGAAAAAAAAATAAAGAAAAGGCCAACCTGCAAGTACCTAAAGGTGCTTTGGAGCCTCAGCTGAAAAAGTATGTAGATGACTTGTATTCCTTAATGTGACTGACAGTGTTATAAATTAGATTGTACATAATCCCTATGTATACTGTAGCCACTATGCTAATTCTAAATCTGTATGAGTAATAAAAAGGAAAGTATTTGTTTTCTGATGATAAAGAAAAAGAACAAGCAAAAAATCTAATAACTTGAGGAAAAAAAAATCTCCCAAATCTAGCACACTCAGGAAAGATGCAAATGTAACACTTTGAACCGATGAAACAGTATTAAATGAAACTATATTAAAACACAACACTACTTCACACATCTAAAATAAATAGCTACTTTAGAGCTGATGGCCTGGATATAAAGAATAATAACATTTGTGACTGTTTATCTATTTAATAACAAGAGAATGGCATCTAGCTTTGGAACAGTGACCCTATTTCATTTATTTACAAGAAAATAGCTATTCTCCCCATAAACAAAAGCTAATGTAATTGAATGTGTTATGCATTACTGATCTGTTTTCATAAAGCTTGGTTATTATAGTAATTTTCTTTGCTTTGCCTGTTTTACAAGCACAAAATTGTAAACAGTTCATCTTTCATGCTGGCTATACAAGGAGTTTCCAGGCAAAGATCTGAATATCACATTCCTTTGATACTTAGAAAATCTGTATTTGAAAAATTCTAGATGGTATCAGATGATTTGGTGGGAAAACTCTGAAAAACATGGTACAGATATTCATTTACTGGAGTTCTCATTATAAATACAAATGCTATTTTTGCTTGTTATTTTAGCCAAAATTTCAATCTGAGGCATAGCAAAGACATACCAAAGTCAGTAATGAGGATCGCTACTTTTTCATAAACGATGTTCAGAACCATAATGACTATAAAGCTGATGACTGAAGCAGTTATTGAGGTGGCTGTCTGTGGTGTCAGGTACTTGTGGATTGCTTGCGTGCCATTAATGTGCCGCGGCAATGTGGCAGAAAACACCAGGAAAACGGAGAGTCTGTAGACAATGATTCCAATAACTGAAGCAATAATCAAAAGAATCTGCCAGGAGAATGTAGGAAATACATTAATGTTGAACCGCTGGCTTTGGGAAAAAAGTTTGAAATTCATTTTACAACAGGCAAAAGGAAACTGATTGTGTGGCTTTTATTCCATCCCACGAGTATAAGGGGATGCTCAAATGGGATAGAAGGCAATAAATCTAGAATCCATTAAAGAAGCATTTTTCATGTAGCATAGTGAATCTGCAGGAACAAAAAGAGATGATCTATTTTATGACTAATAACAAGCCTTGTTGCCATGTGAGCTAAGATAACGAGATGCGTAATCAAATCTCACGCCTGAAGGCATGTGATGGTTCCAGGAGGACGCTGGGCAACTAGCGGGATGGCAAATGTGCTAGCAGGTCCGTGCCGACCCTGGAGGGGGCTGTCGCTTCTCCTTCACATGATGGTATTACAGACACATTTTAAGCCATGTTATGTGATCTGCAGGAGCTGTAATCATGCTCCGGGCACCTCACATTAGTTTCCATCTCTTCTCTTTCTGCTTTCTTGCTAATTCTCTAGCTATTACTCAGGCTCAGATCCTCGGAGCTGTGAATTTTTTATTTACTATCTCTTCAAAATGCCATAAATTCACCTCCCTCCACACTCCCAGCACAGAATTTTAGAGTACGGTAACACAGTGACAAAACTAGATCAAATCTCTTCCTTTCAACCTGAATCCTGCCTATTTAAATCCAGCAGCAAGCCAGTCTTATTTTCTCTGTATTTCAGCTGTTAAGAGGCACTTCTGGACTGCCAGCCACCATTCTGTCTCAGCGCTGTCTTGTCTCCTATTATCTAGGATGAGTTCTTGAGTTCTTTCCCAGCTGCTGCTTGTGCTACATGTGAGGAGAATGTACGGCATGCTGAAACACTGAGCTTTTCCAGGCAACCTCCCTGGGCATGCTTACCATGTTATATAGTTCCATGGGTGGCTGGATTTCTTTCAAGTTTAAGTTTTAATTAAAGCACCAGCTCTGGAAGATTAAAGAGCACCCAGCTTTGCTCTTCTAAGTGAAACAAAAAACCTGAAAGAAGTCCAGAGCTGTGAGACAAGGTATTGAATCAAACAGCTGGAATGAGTAGGGCAGACACTGGCAGGGAGGACAACACATAAAAAAACCCACAACCCTCTTTTCCCTGCTCTCTCCACAAAAGCAAAGACATTTATCTTTAAATAATGAGGGTAAAAACAGTGGATGACTTTCTCAAAGCCACAGCTGTGGGATATTTCAATGCATATTTTCTACCGACTGAATGCTAATGAGTTATCTGGTGACTACAGTGACCTTGTCCATGTGGATCCGTACTTCGTGGGCTTGGTTTACGCATCCAATGGAAATCTAACTGAACCTATTCTTTTGATATCTTTTGATCAGGTACGGATAATCTTTCTTTAGACATTTAGTGGAGAAGTAAATTGATGAGGTGAAAGAATAAAAGGAGAACTTTACCCAGAAGAAGACTGCACTTGTACATAAAGCTATACGCACGCACTTCCCACAGGCAGTGTATGGCACATGTTCTTCTTGCTGTAAAAGATTCAGAAACAGATCAAAGATGTACCCAATCTTTTCTTCATATATTTTTGTGTGCTCCAGTTAGCTCTTTGTGACAGGACACGGAATGTCTAGCTTTTTTATCCTGGAAACTCACATTTATTCATGATTTCAGAAGACTTACCTGATTACTGTTGCCTCTTTTTACTGCCTATTCTAAGACAAAAATGACTTCCACAGAGGCTGTATGTCTTCAGCTCTTATTGACTTCAGCTATGAGAGGGTGCATAGCCTTTCTGAATGGACCCATCCTTTTTAGCTGACCATAGTATCCAAGACCACTGGCTTTCAAACTTCTTGGCTAAAATTAGCAGGCACTAAAATTTTGGTTCTTGATCTTTGTATTTCTGAATTTATCCCTTAGGGACAACGGGATGACTCTCACAGGGAAAATGCTTATCTCAATATAGTATTGTGAAAAATCACTGAGACTCTACAGGATCTCTCAAGAGCAAAATCATTATGTTAATAATGATTTGTTGCTCTTTACAGTGTTTGAAAGGAACTTGGTAGTTAAGACATTATCTATTAAAAATGGCATAGGTTTATAAGGTGTTAAAGAGAATCAGGTATTTTTTTTTAGTACAAGATATAAAAAGAAGAGCCATATTGGATAGTTTCAACTATGGCCATTAATTTGGAACCATTTCAAGTGTCCTCCAATAAGCACTAGTATAACGTGGATGCAGTGTGAATGTAATGCAAATAATCTGATAAATGCCAGAGTAATATATTGACAGAGAATAATAAAAACTGAAGAAGAGCTAGAGTGAGCTACAGAAGCTGAGGCTACTCAAAACATATAAGAAGTAGAAATCTAAACTAAGTTCCTCATAAATACAAATCCTATTTCATTAAAATGAGGATTATCCTTATCCCTGTGAGTTTGCTGTTATTAATCGTAATTGTATCAACATTCACTTGGCAACAATACCTATTTATACATTTCAAACAGGTTAAAAAAATATCTTGGCATTATACATAATGCAACATCCTTCCCTCTGTTTCACCCTGTTTTTCCCTGACATATTTTTAGGCAAAGATAGCAAATGCTCTGTGATCTTGGCCTCTGGCAGCAGCACAGGATCATTTATTGGGGGATTTAATAAGGTAGACTTAGTCTCTCTCCTAAGCCAGGTACAATGTCTATTTCTGTTCATTAATGACACAGAAGCTTCAGTAGCTCCTCCAACAGGCAACTAAGAGATGCCTATGGTTAGTACAATTTCCCTCCTACACATCTGGAATTGATAAGCTCACAATCCTCAGGCTAGCTTATCAGCCCTCCTTGAAGCACTGCCAATTTATTCTCCTCCACTCCAGATTCATCATTTTCATAGTGCTCTCATAACATGTCTATTGCAGGAGCTCTGACCAGTTACCAAAATAGTCCTTACCTGTGTGATTTCATTCACTACTACGTGAGTGCACTGAGCTTCATATTCTGGGCGAATTTGTTCTTCTTGCTCTAAGTACTCCACTGTGTCCCATTCGTACTCCAGCTCAGCCTGCCTTCTCTTCCAGAATTCCAAAAACAATGTAACTGTCCAGAAGACAAACAGAAGGAGCAACAGTTGGACACTGAACTGCTGGGCTATATACCACATGGCTCAGATTTCCATACAACTTTCCACAGGCATGGAACAAAACCCTTACTAGCTAGTATGATGGTGTCAAGTGCCTATGAGGAAGAAAATAACTGATCTACTTCTTTATGGAATTACTGCTTTGGATGTTTAGGTAATTTAATAAGAGAAACCTGGGCTAAGTGGTGTCATAAGCACATCCTAAAAAATACATATACATTTATCTGCTTTCTGCCCAAGGCGGGAATATAATCACTTTGGATTTCATACTACTGACTGCATTTGAAAAAGTTTACCATGGGATACATAAGACATCAAGTTGATCAGATAGATGAAGACAAAATGTTGGAGAGTACAGGATTTCTCACAAAGAAAACCTCAGTAAGCAAAAAAAACTGCCACAGGGAAAAGCTTGTCTTCATTCAGTCTGCAGTTTTTGCGTGGACAAATGATCAGTTTGCAGACTACATCAGCTGATGATGCTAGCTCAGGCAAAACTGCTTAACCAAAGCTGCCTTTCCTCCTCTGCTGGCACAAATCTGAAGTGGCTGCAGCTCCTCTTGCATGGCAAGGAGCTTTGGGACCCTCTAGGGTGGGTCAGCAGTTTCCCTGGACTGTGCTCTAGGGCTGGGAGCACTAAGGGAATCAAGCACACAGATGCCTATGTGGTGTTTGAAAGACACCAATCTAACCAAGCTCATGATCTCGACCTGAGATGTGATGCAGGTCTGGCAGCACAGGCAGTGACAGACTCAGCTAGGAAGGCTGGAGGAGCTCAGGACATGAGTGTCCATGCTGGGGATGTTGTACTGATGGTGGCCGTATGTCCGCAGATTGAATGAGTGGTGCGGCTCTGCAGCGCTGCCTCCAGGAGGAGCGAGCGTGCACCTTCACTGCACTTCTCTCATAGCTTCCATTGTCTGGGAGTAATTAAACCCCCAAAGTTTTTTTTATTAGTTTGGCACCTCATTCTCAATGATGAAGCACTGATGGCATGCAGTTGTAAGTCCAAACTTTAAAGGTTGTTTCCAAAATCAGGTGTGGTCAATAAACCTCACACTGAAGCATTTATAAATTAATAAACTCCATGGGCTGGGCTGTGAGATGACCTTGGCATCTGCATAGAGGCAAAAGCCCTGGAAATCCTCCTCCCTGATTGCCCAAGGGCCTCTTTCAGGGAGATTTCTCCGCTACCTCATGCTCACAAACACCAAGGCCAATCCAAGCAGTGGGCCAGGGGATCACATCTGCCTCTGCCTGCAGAGCAAGGAGATCAGTCTTCCACGAGCCTCTAACTGCTTGCTGCAGCCCCAACCCAAATGAGGGAAACTGCAGGCTCTCCTGACTAGCTCCAGCTGCAAATCCAGCTGCTGCTGGAGAGGCCAGGAGTGCAGGGCCCACATCTGTGCTGGGCTCTATGCAAATAGCAAAAGGAGGGCTCATAGCATAGGGCAGCTTTCACAGCCCCAGGGCAAAGAAAAATTACTAGTAAGTAATCCAGCAGTCAAGTTGCTCTTTCTGAACTGGGAAGGAGCTGCTGCAATATTTTACTTTTCTTTTTTTTTTTTATTTTGTACCAGCATTTTGGAGAACATGTCTGCTGAACTGATCTTGCACAGAGAGGGTCTCCAGTGATGGCAGCAAGTGAAGCGGAAGCTGCTCCTTGTTCAGGAGCTTTGCCAACCTGCCCATGCCATCAGGGGAGAACTGGCAAAAGCCCTCATCCAGAGCACTAATGTACAGGGGGTTAATTCCTGAGGCCAACTTCCCTCATGTTTTAAGGTGCTTTGAGATCCTCGAAGGGAATAGTAAAAAATAAAAATAAAAAAATATATTAAAAAGTATATTGATTATAATGATACGATGAAGTACGTAAAAATCTAACAGTCTTTTAATTATTTGGGACAAGGAGGTCTACCAAAATATCAGAGCAAGACGGAAATTACAGCTGAAATTGTACCAGGACCCTGGGTCATTTGGATTTAGTACAATTTTGATCAAATTACTGTAATACAATTCACTTCTTTTTGTAGTGGACTTATGATGAGAAGACTAATAGACCTTGCAGCCATCATTACAACCATGCAGCTTACCTTTGTAATTATTACTCTTGGAACCATTCTTCAAAACAGGAAGCACAATTTTTAATTAAAAAGCAAATTACAAATAAATTAACTATTCAAATGATGGAAGATGACATTAGTATCAAGCTTTTAATCCTTTTATTTTTATTTTTTATTTTCCTGCTGGTATTTTGAATTTACCAAGTGTTTTGAAAGAAATATTATTTTTGAAATGACACCCTTCATTTTAAAATCCTTTGAAGAAGTAGTTATTCTAAAGCACTTTAGATCTTATTAGGAAAATAAGAATACAATGTGTTTTATAAAGAAAAAAAATTATGTATTCTCATCAGCCTACATACAAACTGTAAGTGTCAAATGAGTTATTTTCTCAGCAGTACCCTTTATACCTAAAGCATAAATTATTTTGACAATTTCTGGATAAAGCAGTGCAGTAAAAGGCAGTTGAGAAAGCTGCTAATATGGACAAATAGAACTGTTTCTGTGAAAGTAAACCTTGCCTAATCCATTGAAGCCAAGTGGTTTTACCCACAGGAAATATCCTGGTTTCAGACATATTTTCTCTGATAAAAGATATTTCTACTGCCTCTATCTACTACATTTTTAAAGAAACTCTTTCTTAAATGAGGATAGGAGGAAAAAATGACTGGGAAATACAATAAATGGCTATTTTTTCAATTGCTTTGCACAGTCACATGGTTGTTAATAGGCAGCTGTGAGGATTTTTGGGGAAAAACAGTTCCTCTGCTGGATGAACACAAGGCAGCTCTAATCACTTCTCTCAGACTTTTATCCAAGTCAAAACAAACACAGGTACAGAGGACCAACATTGAAGCTCTACAACTTTTCGTTCTCTTACACAAGAAGCTCTTTTTACCTACCTGCCCATCTATCCTTTACAGTGCTGTAAGGCGAAAAATGGATGAACAGACATCTGTCAACCACAGTATCTGCCAGGCTGGATGGGGCTTTGGACAACCTGATCTAGTGGAAGATGTCCTTGCCCATGGTGAGGGGATTGAATAATCTAATGATGATCCAAGATGATCCTTCAGGTCCCTTCCAAACCAAACCGTTCTACGATTCTACATTGCTAAAAAGATTTATCATGAATGTATCTATCTGTTACTGAACTACCTACTGGTGAACTTCTGAGTGCTACAAAATGAAGCGATTGTAAATTTATTGGCCAAAATTACATGACAAACCACAACCATCGAAATTGACTTACCCCATATTCCCATAAATACTGCAAACACCAGTGTTCCAAAGCTATCAAATATACAGAGTTTCTGGAAAAAATTGAACAGAAAAAAACCTTAAAATACAATCAAACAGTATTTTCTTCTATGCTGACACAGAACTGAAGCTACACACTGAACAGTTCAATTTTTAGCTTTTGTGTAGTTTAATAAACAATCTTTATTGTTAGAGTTTTCTCAACTTCTGTCAATGTACAACACCCTCCAGTAAACTAAAGAAATTAATTACGAAGCTTGGCATTAAAAGTATAAATCAAACATGCAGCAAGAGGATAATCAAATGGTGTGCTGACAAACTTCCTTCCATCTGTTGTGCAGGAAGAGGAAATGCAGTGCTTCTGGCCTGGGAACTGGATATACAACTATGTATTTTTAATACAGTCACAAAAAAGGTGATGGACATTTCTGCTTCTCATGAGTCAGATGACAGCAAATTAAGGTAGTTAATAACATGCATTCTGATGAGATACCTCTGTGGTGAGTATTTGCCTTTTCTTTCCATAATATCCCTTTCCCTGTCCTCCCTCTTTTGCCTTTCATCTTAAGTGCACTGAAGCAAGAATATTCATTAAAGTGGGGCAAAACACTTTTAATGAATATCTGGAAAACTGCAACTTTGAAGTGACTGAATCTACGGAAAGGAATGACAAAAGTGTAACACTAGCCTAGTGGCACAAGTTAATGGAGAAAGAAAGACAAATTCCTCTGGACATGAATTGAGTGCAAGAGTGTGGCCATGCTGTGCCATGGTTAACAGAACACAAACAAATCACAGCACCTGGCATGGCTAATATTGGCCTCCCCGTGCACCCATCGCTTCTTGATAACTCATGTCAAATTCAAGGCACAGGTTCAGACAATTTCTCTGGGGAGACAGGTGGGAGTATTTAGAAATGTCAAAACATGCTCTAAACTTCTCCTAAGCAAAACTGACTCAGAGATACTCAATCAAGTCTTCCGTAATTGAATGTTTGTTTTGTTTTGTCTACCAAAAAGGAAAGGAATACCCCAAAATGAAACCACAATGTTCCATTTTCTATCAAAAAATCTTTTAGTTGTTGGGGGCTATATGAAATTAAAAAGTCTTATTTTTTTCATTTTAGATCAAAATGGAACACTTTTTAATTGTTAACTTTTCATAGTTCAGTCGCTGTATCAAAAAGTACAACTATTTGCACAGCTCTAGTAATTATGCAGGACATTAGTGGAGAACAACATTGTTTTATACATAGTACTAGGTAAAGTGCAACTAAAGGTCAATAGCATGTCTAGAAGTTGTAAATGTAGTTACCTTGGACGATTCACAAGTGATGGTGAGGTTCCAGTAGGTACATACTTTATCACACTGAGGGCACATTATGATATTACCTCCTATGTTGGGGTCACATACTTCTTGGCTAAAAACAAAACTCATCAGTCATTCAGCAACACTAAATTCTTTAGTCCTTTTGTGCATGAGGACAGTGTAATCATGTCAGGGATATGAGAAATAATTCACCAGTGGTCTGCTCTTGAGAACCTTCCCCCCTCCCTCAAAACATCCCCACTGCCATTTTTAGCCCTCATCTCTAAACTGGATGGCTTGGAGAGAAAATACTTTTTCCATCCTTTATGTGTAGCAGCATTTCTCAAAACTAGTCACACTAAAAATATAATTTCTTCAAAGAGCTCACATCTTTCAGTAGGAAACACACACTTGTACACTCAGGAGGGCTATCATGGCAAGGTCAAGCGGAGAAGGAGGAGGAATGCTGCCTGCCAGAGCAAGGAGCAGCTGCAGAATCAAAATGGCTACCTAGTCTCTGTGTTCTTCTAAAGAGGCTCAGATTGGAGATCAGTCTCCTAAGAGGTGGCAAGAGTCTGGCTTCTTTAGTCTGGTATGGTAGAGGCTTATTATAATTTAACTAAATGATAATACGGCTAAATGAGTACACTCCATTGGAGTGGAGCTCTGGAAGAGCCTTTCAGCATGATTTATAAGGACAAACTCCCTCCCTGTCAGGGGCTGTACAGTGTGATATCCTGTAGGTGATTTGGCACCCAGGTGTTCTTTCCTTGGTCCTTGTGCCTTGATTCAATTTCACCATGTTCTGATGAGAGAGTATGTGTCATCGCTATGCTTCTCTTCCCAGTGTATCATGAGCAGCTGAAACTCCATGTGCTGTTGCTCTTCCTATTTTCTTCTCTTAAAACAGAAGAAAGCAACTTCAGAGGTTTTATCAGGGTCTTTGGATACATCCTTTAAGGATTACCACACTGTAAATGATGTTACAGAAATTTGTACTGACTTCTGATTATCATTCTTCTTATTTCTACACTATGTGTGGTGGCTTAGTGCAATGTATGAAGAAAATGCTGTGGTAACAGACTCACATGTCTAGTGCTCTAATGGAACAGGGACATCTATTACTCATCTATCTCATATTTTATACCGTTTCTTTCAAATCCATAACTCGTGCCTTTTCATTTTGCCTCCTACAATGCTTTGTCTTGCAAATGGTGTACAGTAGAGGACTGATAAAAAATGCACGTAATATTAAAATAGGCCTGATCAGGTACCTCCATGTGCAGTTATCCTTCATCAAGAATCCATACAGAAAGCAGCCAACTCCTACAACTGCAGCCACGATCAGCATATTAGTATAAAAGCCCAGCCACGCAAAATAGATTCCAATTTTCTCTCCATAATATTTCCTGTGGAGGGGAACATTTTTTTAATGAAATGCAAGTTAATTCAAATTTCTGTTTCAAATACGACAGTTTTCATTGTCAGATTCCTCTAGTTCAAACATGGGGTTTGTAGAAATATTATGGTTAGGTTTTTCTATTTATTTCTATCACCACTTTTATGCTTGTATAAGAGGATTGAAAGAGAAAGAAAAGGAAAAAAGACAGATTATACCTAGCAAAGAAAAATTTTAAATGGATGGCTTTTCATGAACCGATTTATCATGAAACCAAGCCCAGAGTGTGCCCCCATGCATGCGCTGATAGAGGTATATGTACCTGCCTGTGTCTTGACACCTCAAAACCCAGACATGTTACAGAAATTCCTAGCTACCTCAGCATTAGTCCAGCCATAGTCACACCACAGAATCACTGAATAAATGTATTCAGTTGGAAAGAACCCATAAGGATCCTTGAGTTCAAATCCTAGCATCCCACAGGACTCAAAATCCAAACCCTAAGTCTGAGGGTGTTGTCCAAGAGCTTCTTGAACTCTGGCAGCTTTGAGCCATGACCACTGCCCCGGGGAGCCTGTTCTAGTGCCTGATCAACCGTCTGATGAAGAATCTTCTCCACCCAGCCCGATCCTCCCCTGACACAGCTCCATTCTGGTCCTTCACATCCACCAACCTGATGAAATCCAGGGGTTGGAGTTTCAGGATGTTTTTAGGGTGAGCCCATTCTCTGTAGAGAAGATAACGTTCACTTGGGCAGTCAGGGTCAGTTGACAGGTGCCTAAAACTAGACTGCAAAACAGAAAGAATGGGAAGAAGATAATTAATGTAACCATTAATGTAACCAGCATGGGTCAATTCTCATGTCCACAGATCCTGTGGCATGAACCCAGACACTGGAAAAAAAAAGGACTGGAGTCTTTTTGCCACTGCAGTCCAGGAAGATGACTGGGAGGTGACTCTGAGATTGCATCAGGATTCATGCAGGAAGGCTGCCAGAAAGACTGAATACTAAAGCGAGCACTTTACACATGTGAGCTGAAAGTAACAGAACGTCCCCATGAACTTAAATTCTCAGCCCATCTCAGTGCTGTGGCACTTAGTAACAGAAAACAGAAAAGGACCATTCTAATTCGAGAACAAGATTGCTTTAATACGGGTTTTAAGTAGCTTTAACATGGTAACATGCTTTGTTGTAAAGCAATATTGTTCAGGAATGAAGACTGGAAAGTCCAAGGGATAAACCCAGGGAGTCAAGACTCTGTTTTGTATTTATATTTAAAAGATAGCTGACTTGGAGGTAATACTTGTGTTTTTGACCAAGTTATTTGAAAACCTATTTCAGTGAAGCCTGTTTTATTTGATGGAATTTTCCATTCTGTATCTGTGATACAAGAAAAATCACTTTTCTAGAAATCAATAGGCTACTTTTGATTTTCAGAGTAGCTCTGATATATAATTTTGATTGTATAAAAATACTATCATTAATTATTAGGCATGCTGAGTCTAAATTCCCCATGCCATGACAGAAATAGTCTGCAAGGAAGGTTTTAAATCTTTAAAAGACAACCTTCAAAATAGATATTCATGAATGATATTAATTCTATCCTGTAAAGCTTTGAGCTGTTTCCAAGAAACATGATTTATCTTGATTCTGACTTAAAAATTTTCATTAAATCCTTGGAGACCTGCTGAATATTTTCAGCAGAGTCCAAACATCTCACATAGTTACCATTCCTGACCTCCTATTTTCTCAATTTCTTCTCAGCAGAACACACCTCACACACAGAAGAGTGTTTCTGATGGGGGAGGAGGTGTGCGGGTGTAGATACAATCATATCTTTGTCTTTGCTCACGAGATGAGATTTGTGTTCTACATCTTGATTAAAATGTTGACATTTGGTATGGATTTTTATACTGAAAAATGAAATAGTACAAAAACATGAAAACTTGTTTAGAAATGATGACACAGTGCATCATGGGAACTATCACTCTTGTGCTCTCAGGTTCCTCTCTTAGCCAGGCACTTTACTGACCTACATCTCCCAGAGAATACAAGATTAACATATCCTAAATAAAATATATCACGTTTCAGTCATGGAGCTACATTTTTAACCGATAGTGTTTTGGAGAAAATCCTCTTAAGCCAGACTATATCATATTCTACATGCGGATAATAACTCCTATCGAGAGTAAGGCTTGTATCTTTCACTATCAAAAACACACACACTTTTGATCTGCAGACTTCTATTTCTAAATACACAGTTACTGCAAGTTCTGGACTTACGTCATGAAGGGGAAATGCTGCTTTGTAGATTCCAGTGTCCAGTAACTTGTTAATGCCAAACTTCTTTACATTGTTTTTGGTCGCATATTTCACACGGGACAGGATAAAATGAACCTAAAATTTACAAAATATTTTGTGTCTCTTGCAACCTGAAAGTAATCAAAAGTGGCTGTACCTGTTTCAACATACAGGTGAGTTATGAAAAGGTAAGAAATCCAGATAAATTTAATTGTACAGTGCGTAGGAACCATTCAACCTCCCCTTTAAATTCTGGAGGAACAAAAATGGGACAGATGTATTGACTGTTGTCCTTTTAGATTTTCCAGTTTCTTTCATAAATGACACAGAACTATTGCATCCCAAATATTTTCCAGTTTTTCAGGATGCCTTCATGAGGGCAATTGCATTGATTTGATTAAAATGTTTTTTGCCTTTTAAAACCAAAGGCTAGAAATATTCCATGGACTTACAATTCGGCTTCTTGTTGCTGGATTGAAAAATGTGTCTTTGTCTTGAATATAAAAGTTGGATAAACGTTCCCTTTTGAAAGGAGCAGTGAAAAACTCTTGCTCAGGTTTGATGACATTTTCATCCACTCTGATGAGTCTAGTAAACCAGTTGAAAGCTGACTCCTGAGTTTTCAGGTCATTAGGCTGCAGGGGCAATTTGATGTGCATGACCTCAGCGTATGTGCATAACACTTCCCAAGGTGCATGCACTTTCACAAAAATAATTTTTTCATCCAAAACCTAGAATCCAAGAAGAGGAGAAACATGTAACAGTCAGTTCATATACCCAGTTCCTTATCCACATAGGGGAAGCTTCTGCTCTCAGGCAAAGCATGCACACAAAGGAAAGAGCACTCACCGATCGTGTTGCTTCAAGTTGCAAGCCATTGTTTATCAGGTTTGATTCATATACTTGTCTCTTCCTCTGTTAAAAGGCAATGAAATTGTAAAGCATCTGTTACAAAAATGTATACACAAAATAACAGAATTGCCTCCCAGAATGAAGACTTGTTGGATCATTATCTCCATAACTCACTTGGCGGCGACTGTGGTGGTAGGTGCAGCCTTACCTACTAATCTAGATCAGGGTTTTTTGTCTCATGAGCAATACTTCACTCCAATGGAATTGTGGAGAAGAATTAGCTCTCTTAGTCTGTAGTACATTACAGAGGTAAAAACTTGCCCCAAATTTTGACAGTTAACAGCAATTACCACTGAAACTTGTGGCCTCCTCTACCTTCAGGTACTAAGTGAACTACTGAGGGCAGCCTCCCTTCCCCTATTAACCTGCCCTTTATACAATACTTTTTCTCTCAAGGACTTTCCATGAAAATCAATACCTACTTTCCTTCTCAGTAATCCCTACCCTTATTCTTCTTTCACAGTAATCATGAGCTCACAGAGTGATTCAAACTGTAGGATCCCTCTACGTTGTAGTCCATAGATAAGCAGCCCTAAAGGAAGAAACTGATAGCTGTAGCACTTGTGGAGTCAGTGGTGCTTTCTTAGGAGCATTTAATGTCCCCAGAAGGACAAGACAAGTTTCCCTCAGTAAAGCTGAAATACATAGATCCTTTTAATTTCAGGTCACAGAACCAGCATGTGGCTGGCAGTTATGAACAATCTGAAATGGCTGATATTTCAAATCTGAAATGAATTTGATTATTCACAAACACAACTCCCCTCCCTCAAAAAAACCAAAACAGCCCCTCTCCGTCCAGAATAAAAAATGTAGAATTCCATAAGCGATTCAGAAAAAAAAATTGAAAATTCATGTATAGTATCCCACTTTAAAGACCATCTACATTAGCCAGATAGTTCCAAAGTGAGCTACTTGTTTATAAAGTTAAGGGTGGCCAGCTGTCCTTGGCCTACACACTGCATATAAAAATATCAGTGTGGGGAAGAGAGTGGGTAAGCTGTAGACAGATGTGAGAGGTGAGAGGGTTGTGTGAGTGCTTTGGCAGAATGCAATAGCATTTAATAATTGGGACTCGCTGCTTTTTTCCTAAATCGGGCAACGCTAAGTATGCAGTGCAGTCCTCAAAGTAACTTGTCGATATTACTCTTTGGCTCCACAGATGCTTTCATGCCTCTGGACAATTTTTTGGTTGCTATATGCTCTGTGCTTCAGCGATTCTGTTCTCCCAGTACAGCAACTTTGATTTTCGTTAAGACAGAATGGTCCAATGGCTTCTATAGCCTGGTTCTCTACAACCACAATAGTGGCCTTAAGATCTGTGTTTAAATTCAGTCTTGTTGCAAAGGACCACAGTCAATAAATAATCAATTAGATAGAGTCTTCAAAACTTTGGTAGGTATGTGGAAACTGGTCTTCAGGACCAGGATGAAGACCCACCTACACTGGGGGCAAAACCGAAACACTTCAGCAAAAACGGCAAAAGTCTTCAGGAGTTCCACAGGAATGGGTCAGTTTTACCTCGACATAAATTTCATCCCATTGTTTAATGTTTAAAGATTGTTGAAAATCTTTGAAGGAGAAAAAGTAGCTCTCCAAAACTCAGGCAATTCTTAGAATTAATAATTTATATCTTGCTAGTTCTCGGCTGCAGCATCTACCTGTAGCAACAGTCACAATGGACTAATACTACTAATACTACATTTTGTAAAAAGGTATTTCTTTCATGTTTTAGATTTTTCTTCATTTTTATTCTTTTTTTTCATGGATTAGGGACAGCAAGATCCAAATCTTTCAGTCCACACTTTTCTCAGAAGTATTTCTCCATGTCCTGTTAATTCATTTGTTTATTACTGACATTATTATGTTCTTTATGTTTTTTTCTATGTATGTAATATTGTATATATATATAATACCCGTTTATAATTTATTATACGTGTGTAAATGTATAATATAGTGTCAATGTAACTGTACCTTAACATAGCTGCTTCCCATGAAATCTAAGTCTTCTTCTTGCATTAAGAGTGTTAAATTAAACGTGAGTGAGGTTTTTCCTCACAGCAATCTTTCTTTGCATTTGCCAACATTTCATGAGTAACAGCATTCTCCATTCTTCCTCAAAGCTAAAGGTTCGTGTCATCTTGGCTTCTGAGCAAACTACATAATGATTTCCTCTCAATCCTTTTGCCTGATCATTGAAATATGTGCTACACAGGAGTTATTTGTCATTCTACTATTAACTCTTCCACCATGCTGAAAATTATTCATTTAATTCTACATCTTTGTATCTTCCCTGTTCACATTGTTCTTTTTAAGGTGAATAAAACAGAATCATAACAAGATTTCAACCTGAGTTCGGCTTCATTTTAGCTAATAAAGAAGGCATAGGGCCAAATACCTGTTTAATGTCTTCCAAAACAAAGACAGATGCTGAGTGATTTACATTTGTATGAATCTAATGCTTTTTTTCTTTTTTTTTTAAATCTTTTAATCTTTTTTTTTTTTTTATCTTAGATTGCTTTAATAATTGATTATGGTGAGGAGTTCCCCAAATTAATTTTGCCCTCAAAATCTTAGAGGAGTGTTGACAATATTAAGATTTCTAATAATGCATTAATGCAAACAGCGAGAAATAAAGCCCCCTGGGAACTTCTGCTAATTAGGGGCTTTGCTACTTTATATAAATGATTGAATTATGTGTGTGATTATCTATGGAGAAGCTAGACTTTTACCCAAAGAAGTCTACAGTGGTTTTGCACTGACTGGGGAATATAGCGTGAAGATATAATGTCTTATTTGGCTGGACTGTGGAGACTATTCCAAGTTTATTTTGGTATCTGGTATCTTGTTCAGCTACTTGCAAGGTTAAGTTGTAATAACAACCTAACTATGGTAATGTTGCCAGTGTAAAACTGACATGGATTTTGATGAATGGCAAGGTAACAAACTGAGACAATATGGGATATACAATCAGACAATTTTAAGAAACGGAAAGCACAGTGTAAATGCATATCAGCAATTACAGGCTCATAGAAGGGTTAGCTCTTGGGAGCTGCTTTCTCACCACGGTGCTTTCAATGTCTGACCACTGTCTTGCCAAGCTGAGGAGACTACCAAGATTGAGAGTCTGGAAATTGGTAATAGAAAACTAACAGCATTTTCTCTGTTTTGTGAATTGTAGGGGGCACTTGCTTTGATTGCAGTGATAAAACAATGCCACCTCATATTTTTCTTGAGTTTCTTTTGAGCAAAGTTTCCCATAACAATATCAGTGTTCAAAGGTCTCTTTCACCTTTGCTGTCAAACTTCCTGGGTAGGCTGGCTGAGCACACCACAGGCGTATACAGCCTGCCATATTTTACTGCGTCAAATTACAGCATAAAACAGCACTGAGCTACTGCTCTTTGTGTAACCCCAAACATTGTTCTTTCTCCATGGGTGTGACACATGCCAGACAACAGGGAGAAGTGCAATTGGTTTGTTGAAAGTTATTCATGCTTTTTGTTTCTGGCTATCTAATCCAAACAAGTCTAGAGGTGGAAACTGCTCATTGTTTGCTTAAGAAGACAAACTTAACCAGTCTTGCCCACATTGTCTACATTCCTACTTAAGTCACAGCTTTTCACTTTATTTCTGCTAGGGGAAAGAAGATGGACTAGAATGACATTCCACACCAATTTATTTTGAGTTTATCTGCCTGGCATGGACCTTTTAGCTTTCACAATGAGTTACTTCAGGATCCCGACAGATAAAAGTGGAGCATTGTGAGAAAGACTGTTGATACTTAATTTCCATTCTGATGGCAACCTATCTTGACAAATAGTGTACATAAAATTGTGAGGTTTAAAAAACATGCTTCAGGCTGGAATTTCAATTGCTTGCTAGGCAGATTTTCTGGAATCTGCTCCAGATAGTTTGCGTTTGTTGTGCTTGCAAAAGTAATTGTAAAATAATTTTCAAAGATTTGGAGTTCAAACTGAGTTGCGTATATGAACCTTATCTGCTAACCTTCGAATCTGTAAATTATGCTAGAAACTTCCATGGGGATGTGATTTCAGTAGTTCAGTTTCGCCTCCTCTAGGCCAGATTTCAGAAGCAGATGAGCAGGAGGGAAGCACAACACCGCTCACTTACCCCAGAAAAGATAAACAAACAAACAAATAATATTGTATGTAGATATAAGCTATCAAATGGCTTTTATGCCTACACAGATGAAAACTGTATGTATCTTGGGTAGCATCATCTCTACAGCTTTCTGGGAAATGTTGTAGGTCAAAATGTTTATTTTCTCATGGGAACACAGCTTCCTTCACTTGCACAGCAACAGACTTCAAGTGAGAGTAAGTACCTCTGTATTTCTGAGGTACTTGCGTGCTTGGAGCTGACTTGCACCTGTCCATGCTGAGAACATAGGAAATCTCTACCTATTTAAGTTTTAAAAAACTGTTCATGGAAAGTCCTTGAGAGAAAAACTGTTCCTTCAACAATGGATAATTGTTATAATTAATAACATAATAAGTAATTATTATTAATAACATAATAACATAATAATTAATGGATAATAGTTATAATGGATAATTGGATAATTAATGACACCTGTACGGGAAGTGCTGGAGGGAGAGAGGGAGTCAGTATTTCTGATCTCTATCACAAATATTTAGTCATGACTAGGTGACTCATTTCAATGTATATTACAGAGTTAACAAACAAAATCCTTTCTTTACTTCCTCTTCTCTTTCCTTTAACTTTGAGTGTCTTCAAGTACCTGTGTTTGTATATTGTCTTATATGTTTCATGATAAGCTTTGGATTCCTTCAAAAGTTCTTCAGCTTGGTGTCATCATACTTGTATCTATTTTTCTCAGAAATCCTCTGTGATTGCCACATCTTCATCCTAATCTTCTATGCTTTCTATTGCACTTTCAGCACTGTATGTATTTCCAGTATCGAAATTCTTGCCCATGCCTTCCTCAGTACCCCTCTGGCTTCAGATTCTCACTGTTCATGTCTACCCCAGCTGCAACAATTGCTATCACCTCTGTGTTCATTTTCTGACACATCTTCACCATCCCCTGCAATCTCACAGACTCATAATGGCAGAGCTGTAAGGTAACTGAAAATAGTCTTTGGTTTCACCAAAACATAAATAAAAACACAATCAAATGAAGAGTCCTGATACTGAATTCATTATGAAAATAGAGAGCTGCCTTGGTTATGTCTTGGCTGTACCAATTTGCAGACAACACCAAGTTGGGAGGGAGTGTTGATCTGCTGGAGGGTAGCAAGGCTCTGCAGAGCTGGATAGACTGGATCGATGGGCCAAGGTAAAACGTATGAGTTTCAATAGGGCCAAGTGTCGGGTCCTGCATTTTGGTCGCAACAAACCCAGGCAACCATACAGGCTTGGGGAGGAGTGGCTGGAAAGCTGCCTGACAGAAAGGGACCTTGTTGTACTGATGGACAGTCAGCTGAATATGAGCCAGCAGTGTGCCCAGGTGGCCAAGAAGGCCAATGGCATCCTGGCTTGGATCAGGAATGGTGTAGTGAGCAGGACTAGGGAAGTCATCCTGCCCCTGTACTCGGCATTGGTGAGGCCTCACCTCGAGTACTGTGTTCAGTTTTGGGCGCCTCAATACAGAAAGGACACTGAGTTGCTGGAGCAGGTCCAGAGAAGGGCAACAGGGCTCGTGAAGGGCTTGGAGAATACGCCCTGCAAGGAGAGTATAAAGGAACTGGGGCTGTTCAGTCTGGGGAAGAGGACGCTGAGGGGAGACCTCATTGCTCTCTTCAAATACCTGAAAGGTGATTGCAGTGAGAGTGGGGTTTGTCTCTTCTCACAGGTGACAGGTGACAGGACAAGGGGAAATGGCCTCAAGTTGCGCCAGGGGAGGTTTAGGTTGGATATCAGGAAAAACTCCTTTACAGAAAGGGTTGTTAAGCACTGGAACAGGCTCCCCAGGGAGGTGGTTGAGTCACCATCCCTGAATGTGTTTAAAAACCATTTAGACGTGGTGCTCAGGGATATGATTTAGCGGTGGGTTGTTAGAATTAGGGCAGTATGGTTAGGTTGTGGTTGGACTTGATGACCTTGAAGGCCTTTTCCAACCTGAGCAATTCTATGATTCTCTGATTCTATACCTTAGGGTCAGAAGATCATACAGAAATACAGGCTGGAAGTGACCTCAGGAAGTCACCAGCCCAACATTGCTCAGGAGCTTGTGGTCAGGTCTTGAAAATCTCAAAGGATGGGGACTGCATGTCCCATTTTACCATCTTCATAGTTCATCTTCAAACACTCTGAACCTCTCTTGTTTCAGTCTATGCTTGCTGTCTTTTATCCTTCTCCCATGCACCACTGTACAGAACTGATTTTGTCTCCCTGGATAGCTCAGCAGATACCAGAGAGCTCCTGTTAGATCCTTCTGAAATCCTCTCTTCTCCAGGCTGAATAAGCACAGCTCCCTCAGCCTCTTCTCACAAGACAAGTGCTCCAGCTCCTGACCATCATAGCAGCCCACCATTGAACTTGCTCTAGATCTTTGAAAGCAGCCTCCTTCTGCAAGCACCTAGTGCATTTGCCCATGATCTCCTGGTCAAATCTTTCATAGTTTACTTCTGGCTACTGTTCTAACGTTCATGCAGCACTAAAAATATTTTTCCACTGTCCACATTTAATTTTCATCACTATTTAGAAAATATACTTATTATATTTTTGCATACATCTGGGTAATACAAACACTACTACATAATGCTACAAACATAAATGTAAAATGCTAATCGATAAAAACAGTTGTTTCCAAGGGGGCAGATTTTGTTTCTAATTACCTCTTTCAGTTCATTTTTATCGCTGATCTTGTGAACATGTGTAATTCAATATCCACCCACTGCAGGACTCTCTTGAGCCTCACTAACCACATTCCTTACAGCTGCCCCAACAGTGCCAATGACAATGTTGTGTAAGGAATATCAACCAGCTTAGCTATGGGCCTTTTTACTCCTACTCCTACCATCCAGTGGGTGCATATTTCTCAGGCAGTTCACAGTTTAAAAAGCTCAGAAGCATGGCTGAGCTTATTTTTATGGCTTCAGATGCCATAATTAATAAAGTTATCTGACAGACTTGCTAAAATAATTAAAAAGTAACATTAAATCAGTATTTATTATTTCTGTTTGCTGTTCACATTTGCTAAGAAGCATGAAACAATCAATCATTTGCTTGAATCAATTTTTTGCAAGGTCTTTAAAGAGGGCTAGACTGCTGAAGCATCATGGGAAAGAGCGGTATTTGGAGCAATTCTGGTGGCAAAGTGACAGGTATTCCCCATAAATGACTTAGGTACTTTTCTGGGCAAAATGTCAACAGCTAAATATATAACCGTCATTTGGAGCATTCAATCAGCTGTCTATTCCATGGATTCCCCTGAATACTCTGATTTTAATACCAAAGTCCATTAGGGGCCTAATTCAAGCACTGTAGATATAGAAAACTGCTCTAGACTGAAGGTCTTGGTGTCTATCTCTAACTGGGATCCTGATTCCAATATTTTTCTGCTTACACTTCCTGAATGGTTCCCTCCAAGGTACATGCTCTGAGGTCATCCAGCACACGCTGATGGACACAGTGCTTGGTCTTATGAGCTTGTCTCACAGCTCTCAGGAGTACTCCCAACACAGGGCAATGCAATTGCCATTCTGATTAAGGGGACTGTCCTTTATGTTCACTGCTCTAGCACCCAACAAATGATTCAGATTTACACCAAAAATAACTTACCTTTTGCTTTTTATGATTACTCCTCTTATGAGTAATTTTTGTTTCATCTTCATACACCAAAACAAAATCAATTCTTCGTTGCCCATCACTGAAGAACAGGGAGTCAGGCTTATTATCAAAATCAGCCTGTAAGGCAGATAGGTTAAGTTAATTTGAAGAATTTAACTCATCGCTTCCTTACTTCCTTTTACACAGCATTTCAGTGAAAAGAGAAATTCAGCCCCTACTAGACACACATAACACGATGTCCAGAGTGACATCAAAATTAGCATCGAGCAGATTGGAGAAAAAATTACATCCAGAGGAGTTTGGCAGATCTCTGAATGACATAAAGACAGCAGAACTTCAACCTAATTTTCTTCTTTAAAATGGTATATTAGATTTTGGCAGTGGGAGGAGCACTGGGATGTAGCACCACATCTGAATAACGCATCTGTCAAGTAATTTGCATGCTGTCATGATACAATATTTTGTCTACAAGATATGTTGTCTCCTGATGGGAGTCTCAGAATTAGTATGTTCCCATCTGTCCATCTACCTGCTGGAAGTTTAAGTATCTCTACAATTAAAAAAAAAACCAACAAAGCACAGTCACTTAATGCATGCTAACATTCAAAACAATAATTGCCCTGAGAATAAAGAACGTGGTCAGGCTGCAAATGTGCTCTCAAAATGGACACATCCTATGTGAATTAATTTTTCCCTTTTTATCAGCAAAATCTCAGCAAGCAGAAAACATTGTTGAATACCACACATCCATCATGTTAAAACATATGTTCAAATCAAGAGAATTAATATATCCATAAGCCATTATCGAGTCCCCAGGGAAAAGAAGAAAAGATTGTCATATCCACTAATAACATCTTAATGCGTTATTTCGTGTGTGTAACAATACAGACACATTGACTATGGCGCAACATGAATGTTCAAGAATGTTTTTGTAGTAATGGTTTTGTAGTTTATTAGAGTACTCTGTGGGCACTATCACATATTACAACGCCCTCTTCTCACTTAATATATAACTGTACGGTTATCAATATTATCATGTTATGCAGTGAGTACCAAACTCCCAAAATATTTGGCCAGATCCATACATGATGTTAATATGGGTAGTGCCACTAAGGTTAGTGGATACTAAATGTCTGAGAGAGACTCAGCATTGCATTAGAGATAGTAAGAGCTCAAAAGCCAGCAAGACTCCAATTCGGAACTGTTGAGAAGCTCTGCCAGAGGGCTGGACACGCAGAGTGGCCTCGGGTAGGTTCAGACTAGGAAAATGTCCCAAAGTAATTTCAAGAACATACTGTGCCTTTAGGTTCATGCAAAAGATTCCCAGATTTAATCTCCCTGAAATTTCCCTGTCAGCAAAGACCAAACTGCATGAGGGATGTCAGGCATACCAGCCATCCAGAATACAATTTGGGGAACTCTGGGACACCTGGTCCACAGAAATAAAATCAGGGAAATGTGGTTGTGGTGTCAGAGACTCCCTACCTGCAACTTGGATTGTTTTCAGTGCTAGTAAAATTGACAAGAATGGCAGTAGTCTGTCAGGAGCATCCCAGTTTCAAGGGGCAGATGGCATTTTAGCAATAACAAAACAGAGTTTCCAAAACAAATTTTCCCTACAAGTTTTATCCTAGACCCCTTCCTGTAGACTATTTTGCACTGTTAATTGGCTCAGTCAAAACAGTTGACCAAAATATCTCTCCATAATTAAGATAAAAATTCTGTATTTTAAATGAACTGAGGGGAGTGTAGACTCAATACTTTTTATATTGTATGTACAAAGACACTGTTAACTTATTTGCTTCACCAGTCTGAGCAGATTCTTGGGTAGAACAGCTCCCTTTGAATCCTACATCTGCTAAGAGGTTTGTAACTACATACAGACATGTCATGTATTAGTTTCACAGCCTGGCCTAGCACTCAGGAAACACCCAAGCAGAGCCACCAAATCAACAGACAGATGCACACTGTAATGGTTTAGGAGAAACGGTTTAAACTTTCAGATGGCATCAATAGACCACAATGGCACTGAGCATCTCTATTCTAAAGAGAGTCACAGATGCAAATTTTTATATTAGTGAGAACTAGAGCTGGAGTAGACCCATTAAGCACTCAGGCTTGATTTTTGTGAGACTTCTTCCTACTAAGGACTAGCTATAGGTGTAGCACCTAGCCTGCTGCTACCATTTCCAGTCTCATTTAAAACACAACCAAGATGAAAGAGTGGTTAGGCATTGGAACAGGCTGCCCGGGGAAATGGTGGAGTAACTGTCCCTGGAGGTGTTTAAGGAAAGGGCAGATGTAGTACTTACAAACATGGTTTAGTGGGCAATACTGGTGGTAGGTAGACGGCTGGACTAGATGATCTTAGAGGTCTTTTACAACTTTAGTAATTCTATGGTTCTATGAACTTTCTTTACATTTATCTCTTGGGGCTGACAAAAGGAGCAGACTATGTCCAAAACAGGGCAGACGACTTTATCCGAAAGAGTCTGCCTTGAAAATTTCTACGAGCATTCCCATTAAAGAAAAATACATCTGGAGAATTATAAAACAATTAATTCAGTAACCAGTATCTACAAATAATTCATAGTAAAGGAATAATTTAGATGGTCATATTTGATCAGCAGAATTATCCCTCAGACTCTGGTGACTATAGGCTAACGTAAAGGCAACGTAAAGTAGCACTGCATACCAATGCTTAGACACTCTAGATCTCTCTACAGTGAGAGCTGAAGACATGTAGTTCCCACATGGACTCTCGTGTATGTCTCCATCTGGGAGCTGCCTGCCTGCTGGCAGTCTGAGCATGAGCATCACATGCTGTGCTCAGGAGAGATGCAGTCAGGAAAAGCGTGATGTCCTGATGCCCTGTTAAGCACAGAGCTGCTAACTTGCTTGGCTGCAGAGCTGATGCCTCTCATTAGTTTCAGGGCTGCAGATAGGGCTGGACAGTGATGAGCCAGAGAAAAACCTGTGTGGTGCACTGGGAGCACACGGAGCTCAGGTGCCACTGTGTCAATATTTGGTATGAACTAGGGTAAAAAAAAAAATCACAAGGTAAAAAGGCACAAGGGCTGAGGCCAGCTGGACCCCAAACACATCCCATGCAGCCCCTGTGCTCTGCTGGGAACCTAGCAAGCTCTGTCCCTGGCTGAAATTGCCTTGTGTTGCAATTCTGGAAATACAGAGCTCAGACTTATGATAATGAAGAACAAGGGGAAGTGTTACCAGCGTCTAAACCAGAAGGATATTTAATCGGGCCTCTTCCTCTTTTGAATTTTAGAAACAGCAGCCTAATAACTTTCTTCTAAAGAGAAAGAGTCTAGCTGTGAAATTTAAGCACTTGAAAGCATAAAAGTAGTAAGAGCTTTCAAGTTCTTTCCTTACATCTTTTAGTTATTCTTCCTACATGACCTTTGCGCAGGATGGAAAAGAATGAAATAACAAACAGCAAATGTAAGATCAAGTTTTTCCTAATTTGTGATTGCACAACTTCACTAAGTATTTTTCCTTTAAACCTAGTCACCTTCAAGCATTTACAGCCAGTGTATAACTCAGCAATAACTGGCTTAGTTGGAATGGCAATAAACAGCTGCAGAGAATTCCCATTAATCAATATCCCAACTCATTACTTACATACGTGTTTTTGCAGACATAAGTTTATGCATGTTACTATATACATACACTTTTCTGCATAAATATATATAAGTACAGGTATATATTATTGAATACAGCTGAAGGATTAATCAGTATTGGACTGCATGAACCCAGACAGACAGGAGTTCATACCTATGAAGCTAACTTCCTAGATGTAAATTCCATTGTCCTACAGACCGATCAATAAATGTTTTATATATCAATAAAGTAATAAAGAATCGACTTGTTAAGCCTGAATACTTAAGAGATAAAGATTAAGACCCATATAAATCAATTGTAACACAACATTTAATGTTGTGCAACTAAAAGTAAGAAGAAAAACACAAAAGGGAATGCAATGGTTAAGGTTCTGGCAGTCACATTAACTCAGATGTGTGGTATGTCTTATAATCCCTACTGGATAGTTTGTAATGAAAAATCATATATTATTCAACGTGATTACCATGGGAAAAACAGGACTGGAAACCAAAAAGATGTGCTGTACACTGAAGTTAATAATTCCTTGGAGACAATGTTTTTTTTAATACGTAATATTATTTGACAATATTACAAATGTTATTATCAGGAGAATGCACACAAGTTTGTGCATATACACACACAAGTTAATGGGGCTGAAATTCCAATCCATAATTTTGCTTAAGTATCAGCAGCACATTACCACCGAAAATAATGAACAGGTCCATTGATACCTCTTTGTTCTGGAAGGAGCAAACATGGGGTCTACTTACAGCACTTTCTAATTTTCTTAGCCTCAGTCTAATCATTTTAAGTACTGATGGAGGCAATCGGTTGTGCACCTTAACATTATAATGATACCCAAGCGGATAGCAGGCTAATATTGATTAACAACATTAATAAATACGCAAAAAATACCTTTAGCTGTAAAGTACTAATTATATTTAGTACTTTGCAGAGTGCTGTACAATCATTGCTTGCCTACCAGGAAGACAGGGAGCCACTCGCTGCTCTATTAGAGGGAGGAATCTGAAACACCTTGAGTATCTCTGTGGGAGCTAGCCCAGAGGCAGCGAACCCAGCAAAGTGAAGGAAGTGCACCTCTGTGCTTCAGGTCACATCAGGGTATGGATCAGTGGATAAGGACTCCAAGGGATAAGCCTGGTAGTGGTCTGTGGCAACAAAAAGCTCAGAAACGTGTATAATGCAGACATTACATACAACATCAAAAGTGCTCTTTCACAGGTGTGGTGCCTTGGTGCTTCCAGCCAGCACAGTGGGATGCAGGGCTGTGACGCACCTCACTGACTGATGCGTGAGGGCCCTGAAGGCACAGGCCCAGCCCAGCCGGCCCTGCCATGCACCTGTGCCTAGCCCAGACCTCCTCACCCCTGGCTCCCAGCAGTTTGGTGCCCCAGACTGAGTGACCAAACCCCAGTGGTGGAATCAGCCATCAGCCCCTGAGCTTCTCAGGATTCCTCACATGTAAGCAGGATGGTTGCGCCCAAGGGAGCTGCTGTGCCTGACTCCTGAGCCCGCTCCCATAGCCATAGCTACGTGTGCTGCTGCAGCAGGCAATGAAGGAAACCTGAACTCTTCTCAGCAGCAACAGTGCTCCATTCCAGGGCAGAAAAAGTGATATTGCACAGAAACTGCCATAGCTTCTTCAGCTTCCTCAGGGTATTGCGCTGTTAAACAGTGGTGGTGATGGTGGGAAGGGCAGCACAGAGACAGGAATGAAGAAAAAAACCAGAATCCTTAGAGCTGGAAGGGACCTCTGAAGGCCATCTAGTCCAAATCCCCTGCAATGAACAGGGACACCACAGCTAGATCAGGTTTCCCAGGGCCTGATCTAGCCTTGCCTTGAAAGCCTTCTGGGACGGGATGTCAACCACATCTCTGGGCAACCTGTTCCAGTGCCTCACCTGTAAAAGACTTTTTCCTTATATCCAACCTAAATCTCCCCTCTTTAAGCTTGAAGCCATTTCCCCTTGTTCTATCATCACCGACCCTGCTAAAGAGTCTGTTCCCTTCTTTCCTGTAGCTCCCCTTTCGATACTGAAAAAATACACGAATGGGAACTGCAGATATTTTTTATTACTTATTACATCCTGAACAGGCACAGTACTGTAAGTTTGTTGTTGTTGTTGTTGTTGTTTTTTAAATAAAGAGTTTCTCCAGAAAAGGCTTATGTAACTGGAAGGGTAAAAGTCCTTTATTTTGTCCACAGGAGCCTTTGGTAAGATTGTCAGTGGTGGCGAACTAATCATTACTGGAGGGATAAACCACTCGTCTGCAATATCATGTAGTTTTCAGAGAGCCTCCAAACAGGTTCTTGCAGCACAGTAGGAGATAAACCAGCGCTGGTACAGGCGAGCAGAGAGTAGCCGTGTAATGCGGCCTCCACTGACAGGCACCTGCAGGGATCCTGTCCCAGCACAGAGCCCTCCAGCACACAGCGTGCATGGCAGAGCACGGCAGGCTGCATGGCAGTGGTGGGTTCAGTTTTGGTGGAAATGTCGCAGTGCTGCCCAGGGGCACAGTTATTTCTCTCCTCAGGCCTCAGGAGACCTCTCCTCCAATCATGTATTTAAAAAGGAAACAAATAATATGACCTGGATATCATAAAACATCATTATTTGTACAGTGCTTTGCACTCATCTGAATCATTACAGAAATGTAAAGTCTTAATTATCATCACGGCTACAAAATATGATGTTTAATTACTTTCTATTCTGACCACCAGAGACAACTGCTCTGACACCAGGACCAATGTAAGCATTTGCTTCTACAGGTTGTAAGTTCATTTGCATGCCATGAAAAACTAATGTTGGTGTGTGTCTCCGTAGGGCAATAAGTGGTGTGCATTCAGCATTTTCCCTCATGACTCATATTTGCTAATAACAACCAAGGACTGTTTCAGTTCTTTTTTTAGCAACAATGAGATTATTAGCAAGTTCTGAATCAGAAGATGTTTTTCTCAGTACCTTAACATGCAAAGAAATTTTTGTCTTCTAATAAATCAAAACAAACTGAGAGTAAAGATTTTGTACAAAGTAGAAATACACATGGCGTCACTACAGCCATGTATTTCTGCCAGCAGACACTGGCTGGTAGCTGGCCAGGCACTGGGGAGCCTCACTCCCAGAGCTATCTTTAGATGAGACACCCACTGGGCTTCCTGCCTGAGCCCACACAGCTGCTGGCTGCAGGAGGAATCCCAGCTCCTCCTGCCTGCAGACTGACCACGTGCTCTTACTTCTCAACGAAGGCGAAGACAGTACGCTCCTGAAAACACACTTTTCAGCACCACTCCTCCTTTTCTGGATGCAGGAGCATACAGCACTTGTTCAGAAATCGCTGAAGCCTTTCTGCTGCAGAAATATCTGAGGAACAACATTAACACAACTGGAAGCCAGTTACTGGCAAAGAATTCCCTCTGCAGATGCTGAATCACAGAACTGTGTTTACTACCACATCCAAATTCAAGCTATCCACCTGTGGAGCAGCTAAGGCTGCAAAGCAAAACATCTGAGAGCTGGGAAGTGCTTGGATGAGGGCTGTCTGCATAGCTCTGTCTTCCTTATATACCATGTGTATGACACATGGTTTGGTTGCGCAGCCACATACTACTATACTCTTTGTTGTCTTCTTTATTCGATGCTTTTTTTGTAACACTTAATCTAAATAGCCTGAACACCTAAAATGGGGATTTCCTTCTATTTCTATGGTATTCTCCTTGTATAATCTCAATATTCTACTCATACAAATGTTAAGAAATTAAATTTCACAAGTTCTCCCTGGAGAGAAAGCAACAGTATAATCCTAATTTAACAGTGATCGCATCGACCACTGAGGGAACTTTGTCAAAACTGTTGCCTGGCTCCCAAATCTGGAATTCCAGTGTAAGACACTGGGACACTGGGTTATCTGGAGTGCTTGGCAAGGCTCTCTCTTTGGAGAGCAATACCCTCAGTCCCCTATGTGACCACGCTGTGCTAATGCAAACAGGCCACAGACATTCCCCTTTGACACTGCGAATAGACAAAAAACTGGATGTATACAATCTCACAAGTCTTGCACAGAAGCTCTATAATACAGTCAAGGTAAAATCCAGTTACCTGGGACCATGTTCAGCTTCTCTGCATAAGACCTCTAATACTTTTCCTGCAATTTTCTGCTGCATGTACAACCTTGCTGAAGGGTTACAAGCAGCATCCGTCCTACAGAATTTGGACTTTTGGGAGACTAATGCCCTACTCATGCTGAATGGGGCAGGCATCTAGTTAAAAACTTAGCATGTGATCGTGTAACTAAGAGACAGTATTACAATAAGAACAGGGCAATTGCTGTTAGCCAACAGTTTATTCTGTTGTGGCTTCCCCAAGATGACCTGCAAAATCAATTTCACAAAGTACTTCCAGCTGGAAAGCATAATCTAAGTTTAGACAACTGGTAGAACACTTCCTTCTATTCAATAGTTTAAGGCTAGGCTTCCTATTTAGTTTCCCTTTCTAGCAACACCTCAGCAAAGCAGCACACATATACTTCATGGGCAGGCTTAGTAGAACTGAATTTTATTCAACTACCCTGGAAGCTCTAACATGGAAGGAGCAGTGTGGAAAAGACGCTGCAAAAACTGAACAGAAATAACAAGTGCTGGTCAACATGAGGAACTAAAATTAAAAATTGATTTTGGCAGCTGATTTTTAGTAGAAATTGAAATAAATTCTACCATGACTGTTCAGAGGAGACTTTTCTAACAACAAGGTACATGGCATTGTATGTTCTGATGCTACCTCATTTCATATAAAGACATAAAAAAGAATAATCACTGAACCACAAAGAAAGCCTCAGGAGGATTTTTATAACATCCTAGTCAGGGCCCTCAGTTAGGAAATGGAATGTCTTGATTCCATTTCAACCTTCAGAAAAAGCTTAAATGTTTTTCCAGAGCCTGAAGCAGCATCAAATGAAGAAGACCCTGTAAGAGTACCCAGAGGCAGGGTCAGAACCCAGAAGGAAATTTTATTCCTAGTGGATTTGGTATTTGTTTCCTACAGCAGAGGCAGGAGCAAAACCACCATGACCCTTGTATTGCATGCTATTTCAGATATATGAACAAAACAAAATATTTCCTCATATACAGAGACATCAGCAGGACCTGTTCCTCCACACCCATAAAACAGCCCTCCTCTGTGCATGCTAATGGGACAGCTGGTAGCAGCAGTAGCAGGCTGTAGTTCCTTGAACAGTATTTAGTAGACGATGACAAGAGAAAGGCACAGGTTCATTTGCTTGTAAATGGTCAACAGTTCACATGTCAATATCTTGGACAGGGTGTTAGATGTCCAGCATTAGATGTCATTACTTTATGGCACCATTGCAGCAATTTCTTGAATGGATTCCCTATGTGAATACCATGACCAGCTCTTAGGTGCTCAAAATTAATTAGTCCAGCAAGCAATTCTTGACAATTTTTAACCTGTTTCTTTAATCTTTGCCCTTCTTTAACACTGATCCACTTGTAAAGGTAGCCTGAATAGATAATACAACTTATGCACACTTAAAGCCAATGACAAGGACCTCTGCCATTACAGTAATGAACCACAGAACTGGCTTTTTTATTTCTATGGAGTAACTCCAACAGCTTTATAATAGGTATATGATTTTACAGCTTCTTAAATCCAGGCTTCTATCTATATCCCTGTGCTACTGCAAACTGCACTAGTATTGCACTAGGGTAAAAGATGAAATTAGACTCATCAGCATGCCAGATGGGCATCAGGTTGGAAAAGCATGTGTCATGGCATACCCAGTGGCAGGGCTTGTTGGGATCAACTGGCCAGACCTTAAAGATAAATGGGGTCTGATGCAGGAGATCTTCAGTTAGAGCTAGCAGCCTGATAGCTGCAGAAAATATTAGGTTTGCTGGGGAATTTGAACTTTGGCTGAAGGGAATAGAGACCTCCAGTTCTTTTCCCTTTTTAGACACCTCAGTCTCTGCTGCTTCACAGCTTTCTCTGAAAAAAGCCCTGTACTCACATTGGCCAACTAATACCTGGGCGTGTCTGAATTTATAGGCTATGTGTGTTTATATGTAGGGTGTATCCATATATTTATCCATGTACAAGCACACAGAAATCTTGTATATGCAGACACAAAATTATATACAGAAAGCAAGCGCATGTGTACTAAATAGTACTATATAGTACTATAGTGAATTTGTATTTGTAACTGATCTAGTGACTTGTCACTTTTAATTGTGTTCAGTGACTGTGTCAACCTGCACTCTTATACCTGAGTCAAAGACTTCGGGTATCTTTAGGAAACAGAGATATAGCAACTGTCACACAAATGAACTGACTGTGCTGAAAATGCAATGCATGCTATTCTGTTGGAATCGGTTGTTGTAGTCCTACACAAGAAACAGTTGTCAGTCAAAGTAAAGAAGTACCCACCCATTCTGGAGTATGAAGGTTTTGCTGATCTGGCACAGTTCCATAGGTGGGAATAATCACTTGGTTCAATTCCAAGACTGAAAATAATCAAAACAAACAAAAAAAATCAAATATTTTAGCATTTTGTGTATTATTATTACTTCCTCATTTTTTTTTTAAATTAATGGTTTCTGGATAAGCCATGCACTTGGTTGTTTCCCAGAAGAATGTTTGTCTCTCACACTTCAGTAGTAACCAACAGGTGGCAAGAGAGCAAAACAGATTTCACCAGGATGACATGTTAATGCTTGGAGATCCTACCAACCAAGCAGCAGTGATGCAAAGCCTCCTTTGTTAATATATGTTATTTTGTCCTTCAGAAAACTCTTGTCTACGGTCTTGCTACAGATAGAAGTATCTTTCCATGAATAAGGGAATCAGAACTGGCTCCATCTGCAGAAATAACCGTCGTTCATGCTCATTGTACTTAGGCAATCTCAATTAACAACGTCAGACTATTTTTATGAAACCCTGTGTCATGGTTTTATGATTTTTTGATGTTGGGGGAGTGCAGTCAGTAAGTCCATGTATATATAGGTATACATTTCTGTGCGTGTAATGCATGTTAATTATTGTTTATTTGTATATGTATATTAACATGATGTAGTGATGTGGAATAAGGGGTGGAATGTCATGGTTTTATGATTTTTGGTTATTGGTATTCCGCATCATAACATCATGTAGTGTATGTACCTGGTTCTCAGAAGAGAAGAACTACCACATTCCCCAGGGTACTTTGCTCCCTGTTACCATTTTCCGGTCAGAGGGAAAGATAAAAACTTGCAGATCACAAGACCTTGTTCTCTCTATCCGCCCATCCCTCGTCTTGGCAGCATCTTGCTCCACAGCCATTTTATTGTCGGTATTAGAGTAAGGCTTACTTTTATTTTTGGACACTCTCTCTCACTGTATTGGATTTATCAGCTTAAATTGTAGTTATACTCTATTATAGTGTGTTATTTTGCATTCTGATATCTTATTTAGTAAATTAGTTTGTTTCTCCTCAGATTGTTGCCGCTGTTTTGTTCTCAGGCCCATCTCCCTACCCTTTTTTCCCTTTTCCCTTTCCTGGGGCGTGGGTCCGTGGGTCCCGCCCCAATAGTCACGGAACCGGGCCGAACCTGCCCGTAAACCGTTGACACCCTGGAATGGGTATGATACAGGTAGTCATGCTGTGACATTTACTACATAACAGAAATGATTTTCACATAACCTAATATCACACCTATGGGCTCAGTGTGTACTGATGTCCTGGTGAATTCTCACTCATTTCCCCAGTAACAACTGTTAGAAGAAAAAAACACCTGCAAATTAACTTGCCTTCCCGAAAACACAGTAAAATATAGAAGTGATCTTGAGAAGTATGCTACTTTGTGATAACATTATCAAGTGCATTGGGAAAGCTGGCTGCTAGATAACCCACTGGATAACCCACAAATCCTAACATAGCTCCTGGAAATACATTGCCAGAACATCTACAATTGCTGCAATATTTTTGTTTCAGTTTAACAGCTTTGGGGATGTCTTAAGAAGAAGTCAGCTAACATCCTGAAGCTGAACATAAAATCAAGTGGCTGAGGGAGAAGGCTGCTTTCTGTCTTAATATAGTGAGGTATTTTAGCAAAGTCTGCCCTACACTGAGGTCATAGGTGTAAATGGTACCATGATGAAAGTATTGCCTGGTATGGATAGCCTCCACTTATCAAGAATGGTCCAAAACTCTAAAACATAAATAAACAAAAAATACTCTAAAAAATAAAATCTACAGTATGTTTAGAAGGATAATTAAATGCTCATTAGATACGTGCGAGGACCAACAAAACTGATATGCTTGAATTTCTTTCTTTTTTTTTTTTTTGGCTTAAAAACTTCATTGATATGTATCCAAATTCTCTAGAATTTTTAAAAAGCTTTTTTTCATTGATGATGCTCACTTAAACCAGCTGAAGATATGTCAAAACACTTAAAAACAGAGCATTGCAAGATCTTTCTTGTTGAGCTCTACAAGTCAACAGAACTCTCTCATGCTTTCTAAGTGGCTAAATTCTCCGGTTTAAACACAGTTTCATAGAGTTTGGTAGGGATATTGTTGAATTGTCAGTTTCCAGATATCTTCTGTGGCAATAGTGCATACTCTAGGGAAGAGCTCCATGATTTTTTCCATTAACATAGCTTCAGAAACATCTGAGTCATAATCTCAAGGCTGGCCCAGCTGAATACCCGAACACTGGGAGCTCTAAAAAGCATTAACATCTTTATAAATGTTTGCCAGCATTTAAAAAGAGAACAGGAAAATGTGGACTAGTGTAGCATACACGCTGAGACTGCTACATGAGAACTCAGAAAACATGGGCATATTTCAGCTGTAAAATTGCTGTAAACGCACATCACCACAATTTAATGAGTTCAACTCAATTTAATGTGAGAAAGGCAAGTACATACCCCTGATGTCAGTGTAGAGGGCATCACCCTATTTTCCTTTGGCACTGTTATTCTGACAGGAAGATATCCAGATACAAAAATGCTTCTGAAAACCCACAGAAGAGGGAGTGTTGCTGCTCATATATAATGGGCATGGTGAAGGAGTAAGATAAGCATGCTGCTTTGAAACACAAACACGTGTTTTCTGAAACCCTGTGTGTTATTACACAAGGCAAATAGATGTGTACACTAGTATATCCAGACATGAAGATTTATGGCAGCCACTGAACTACAGTGACAAGAATTGTGCATTGAAGAGCCCTACTGGTGACATCTTCATGGTGTGTAACCACATATCCCTCAAAAATGCTGTCTAAGAATCCCTTCAGCCAGAGCTGAAGAGAAGAAGGAAATGTGGCATTCACAGTAGGAGGGATAACTCCAGATCTCCTAAATGCTGATGGATCTTGGCCTGGCCAGGAATATCCTCTTGAGAAACTTATATGTGAATACAATTTAGTTCTGCCTCATTGTCTGTGGCCAGCAATGTCACGCATACTTTATCATTTTACCAATATTAATCATATGAACACATCTTTACTTGAAATATCATCCAGTAAATTCCTGGGCAATTGGTGCAATGAAAGGAGTCAAGCAAAAGGAATCTGCCACTCTCATTTCTTCTGGGATATTAACCCAGAACTTCTCTCAAATTAAATGCAGGTTAATGCCTGTGTGGAGCAAAGAATACAGTGCCTTGACACTACATGAGGGTGTGCTTAGGTCAGATGTGTTCTAACGGTGTTTTGCTGAGACAGCTATGCCAATTTGGACACTTGTGCTTTTGGCTGGAAGAGATGATTCCAGTCTCTCAGACAGAAGTGGAATGTGCAAAAACTCAGCTTTGCCAGAAAGGGATGCATCCATACAAAGTGCTTTTTTTCTACCACCCAAATAACTTCATTTCTTTATTCTACCTCCTCTCTTATAATAGAACCAGTTTGAAGAAGAGAGGACATGAAAGAAAATTGTACCAAGAAAGTCTGGGACTTTCTAGCAGTGAGAACAGAGGAACAGCCTGCCCGGGGAGGCTGATGAGGTCATGTGAAGTCTACAACATCAGAGATTCTTCATTGCAGATTAATTAAATATGCTGGAACAATTGAAGCCAAGTTGAATCTGGCATTCACCTTAGGAGGATGGCCTGGATCAGCTTTTTAGGTCCTTTCCAGACCCCATAGTGTTCTCATGGTCATGGTCAATGAAGACCACTCTGTTGAGATTTTATATTAAAATAGTATTTCTGCTGATCTTTTTCTTCTTCAGAAGCATTGTCACTTCTGTTAATGTTTGGGTCAAAGCACATCAAGTGCAGATGCTTATGAAGTCCTACCATGTAGTCAAGTAAACGACAGGTTGGCCAACATTTGTGACTGGATTGAATAAGATCCTAAAATTCTTTGAGAGTCAAAGTAAAAAGTCTAGTTAATTAGTTAATTGATTTTGACTGTGAATTGTTCAGGAAGCTCAGGGACCTTCCTGTTGAATGATTTAATTTCAAAAGCTTTCACAAACATTACTACTAGCAATTTCTACCCATTGCTATGGCAGAGGTGAGAGTCTATGGCACATTAATAGGCATGGAAGCTGCTCTCCCTTTGGAATAAATACGAAGAAGAATTAAACCTTTTCTTAGAGTCTGAATTGTGAAGTAATAGGAGCAACCTATGGTATGAGAAATGAGGATGAAACAGTTTTCTGGAACTGTAAATTAAGAGGCCTGAAAACAGGGAAAAAGCAATATCCAGAAGGGAAAAGATGCTGTCAAAACAAACAAATAAACAAACAAACAAAACCAACCAAAAAACCAATAACAAGAAAACGCAAAGATATTGGATAAGCTGGTGTTGGAAAAGACTGCTGGACTTGGCTCTGTAAGAAAAGACATTACCAAACATGCCTAAGGCTGCCTAACTGTGTAAAAAAAATTCTTGGTTATCACTGATTTCTTTAATGAAAATAATCCAAAGTAGAAAAGGGCAACAACAGCTTTTAGGCTTGCAAATCACCTACATGAGCCAAACTAATAGGAGAGAATTGTTCAAAGAAGCCAGAATGGTTTTCCAACACCAATCTCATAGCACCTGGCACTTCACTTCCTCCAACAAACCTGTGAGTCATTGCAAAAGACAAGATCTTAGCCTTGGCACTGAATATGGTACCTCATGAGTAACCGTGCCTGCAAAGCCAGGAAGCATTGTCAGATTGCCAGAGCTGTACCATGCAGCTCCGCAGGAACTGAGCAAACACCGTGGTGATGCCTCCTCATCTCAGCACTCTGCATTTGTGTTAGCAGACACAAATGCTTTTGTGGTACTATCACAAGTAGGAACCGGAGAGGCAGGCAGCAGGAAATGCCACCTCACTGATTCTGCCTCAGAAGACATGGGAAAGTATGAAGGAAAAGACTAGATGTGAACTGAGCCCTGCAGTGAATGAAAATTACTCTTAGCCCCACTCTCTAATCAAGCCAAATTACTTTCACCTTACTTCTCTAGAAAGAAGAAACTACTGCTGCCTTGAATAAAACTAATGTTTTAGAGAAAATTCTCTAAAAAAGATGAGTACTGATGTATCCAAGACAGTAGCATGCAAGGAAATGGAAGCCACTGTCTGTAACAGAATGGTGGAAATAATAATGAGGGGCAAGCACCATTAGCAGCTGGAGGAGTCTAAAGAACTGGAGCAGACCCTGACACCCAAGGGGGAGCTGAAGTCAGGCCATCACCCTCCAAGGGACTTGTAGACATCAGCTTTCTTAAGGAGAACATCCAGCTGTCTGTCTCTTGGTCACAGTGTTATAAAATGATGATGTTGAGGTAGAAGGTTCTGCCCTAGCTTTTGAAGACAGAAAGGGAAGAAAGGGGGAGACAAATTTATGCCATGCTGTTTTAAATGCCCTGGAAGACCAAAAAAAGTGGAGAACTGACACTAGCAAGGAGTTTCCCCACTGAGGAAAGATTTTGCTTTTCCAAATGTTAACATTTACCCAGAAAGTGAAGGTATCATTCTATGACATGACTATGAGCTCCTAGGCTATGGACAAAATAAGGTCTGTTTTGTGCTATTTAGTCTAGACAAAAACCAGCTTTCCTTCCTCTTAATTTATATCAGATTTTATATCTCTCCCCATATAAATTAATCTAATAGCTCTGATTAAAAAAAGCCTCTCAGAACTGATCACAACCTGCGTATAGTTTTTGCAGTTAAGTGTAAAATATTGAAGCCATATGTAATATTTACTGAAATGCTATGTGAAATTCAACTGTTAGACTGTTTCCTGAGAGCCACCATCTCTCTTCCTAGTGCAAAGTACTTTACATTGCATTTTATTTTGTATGTTCAGTTCAGTGTATAGGAGTTCTTTCAGATCTAAAAAACTGTAGGAGCTGAAAAGGCAGAAATAAGCATCTTCCTTTTAAAATATATGAATCAAAGAAAAAAAAGAGAATGAAATCTAGAGTTCTAAAACAGAATTAATCAAGACAACTAGCTGCTTTGAGCTACTTGTTTAAAAATCAGTTTTAAACATAAACTATTCTTGATGGTTTTGATCCTTAATGTCAACCCACATATATAGTTTAATCACCTAGACAATTTTAAACAAAAAATCTCCCAATCATCAAGTCCCCCTTAGCAAGGATAATATGCTAATCTCATTTCTTTCATCTCACAGCTTAACTGAGTAAACATAAATGACAACGAAAATAATTTCCTGGCTTATCCTTCCAAAATGTAGATCTGATCTTTTCAGATTGCTCCTTGCAAGGAGGAGACCTTACTGCCAGGATCTTGTTGATGGTCAGAGCTCAGTCTGTGTTCAAGTGACCGCTGTAAATGGGCTGTTCTCTGGAACACAGCCATTCCTCCTCACACACAAGGGCAGCAGTTGTCATCACAGATTATAAACAGTTTCCCTTCATTCCACTATTGGCTTGCAATTCGTAGTATCTCTTCTTTTAAGTTCAGCTACTTCACTGGAATAAGTTTAGATCAGTTTTACTTCATACCTGTGGGCCATATTTGAAGAAAACATGCTACTAAACTCATGTTCCTCACTTTTGAAAAAGGTATGTTTTAAAAGTGAAACTGAATTATTTTTATTACAAACTATACTTTATAGCCTATTGTTTCGAGATGATAAGAGATCTACACAGCTGCCTTCAGTGTGGAAGTCTTCTCCTCCTCCTACAGTTGCCTACAGAAAACTTATGACAATTAGTAACACCAAAACGGCTTTTCAAGCTGTCACTAAATTACATTTTTGTGCAGTCACACAGAGCAGATCTGCAGGTATTGTCAAAATGAAACCTATTCTATGCTGCATAATAAGAAAAACATTGATTTTAATTCCTGACTTAAAAGCATGTCCAATATGAACCTACATCCATGCTGTTGTACTACAAAGGAAATGAAATGGCCGTCTTGGAAGACAATTCTTTCTTGTTTGAGAGACTATTCTTCCCATTAAGTTATCTTTTCTTACAGCTGTGTAAACAAAGCATTAAGAACATGTGGTATAAATTTCAAAAATAAATACTCTTCCATGACTACCCGTAAATGGAAAGCATGTTCACTTGCTAATGTAATAGAAAGAGAACTGCTAATGGAACAGCCCGCTTCCTGAAACTGCTAGCGCAGAGCTGAGGTATCTCACCAAAAATCTGCGTAATTAGCAAACACTTACAGAACGAGAAATTGGACTCTGTGGAAACGATTCCACTGATAGCAGAGACTAAACATTTTGGAGGCACCAAGTTGGAAGGTTTAGGGGCTTGGTAACCAAATTTTAAAACTGCTCTTGTGTGTCCAGAGCTCAAAGGAACAAAAAGATCACTTTCCACCAAAAGTGGGACGCTTGCCCAAAACCCGTGACAAAAATCCTACTTCATTTCCATGGGACCTGGATGGGCCCCAGCTTCAGTTTAGAAAACAGACGCTTGGGCTGATGTCTTTTTAGTTACAATTCTGTGAACCCAGAGGAATCCATTGAAATACAAATGCTGGCGCCTGGTCCTCAGTGCTGCAGCACACAGCGGGGCCCGGTGGGCCGCACGCGTTCCTCTTGTCTCCTGTACAGCAGACAGCAGCTGACGGTAAATCAGTACGGAAGTACTGCTCTTAAGAATATTCTAAATGCTTTTGTCTGAGGCTAAGCAATTTCCATTCATCCACCCTCACCTGAAATGTCTGTCAGTAAGAATTATTTGTCTTTCATCGATCTGTACAGATAAATAAATTCTTTTTGTTTTTAGAATGCGCTAACACACCTCGCCTGCCATAATTTTAAATATTTGCTATACCTTCTCCGTGTACTGGATGTAGATGTCACATAGCAAGCTAACATTGTCACGGTATAAAGTAATGGTCAGACGGCTGTAGAGCGATAATCCTTTCAGGCATTACTCTCAGGTTGGAACATGGGCTTGGATCATTTTTTCTTCTCCATTTCTTCTATTAACTAACTTATCTATATTAAAATGATGCAATAAATGATTCTTCCTATTTTTTTTTTTTCAGTTAGCAGCTGCTGTGTTTTATTTATATAGGGATTGGGTAGGAAGCTGCTGTGATGATGACTGTCAAATGAGCCCATTTCATGCTGGATTCCTGCTATGTCATGTTGTTACATGCCAAAACACTCATACACACAAACTTTATTTCCTTCTTTTTTTAATAACAGTGCAAACACTGTTACTCTAGCTGTCAAAACTGCAAACTCTTCCAGCCTCCAGAGTTAAGAAAAATGATGACCTCAGCTCCATTAGGAGCACAGCACACAAGGAATCGCTGGGGTCACAGAGTGCACCAGCACCACCTTACAGACATCTCTGATTTTCTGTCACATTCATAAGTTCTGAGAGAATTTTTTCTTTACTTGGAATAACCTCTTTAAGGCTGAATAAGTGAATGGTATCCAGCTGGTGGACAATGAGATCTGCTAATTCTAACAGTGCAAAGGGCATTAGGAGAGATTTGCAGGAGGTGTTGGCATGTACAGTTACAGATAAATTCCTGTTGAGAGATTCAAGAGTGTCCAAGCGCACTGGCAGGTTTTATGCCTCATTACATTAATCACATACAGAACACAGCGTGTGGCTCTTGGTGAGCAGAATCAATCAATCAATTTCATTAATTAATCCTTCAATTTAATTAACCACTGTTAGTATTTCTTTTCAAATGCAACATGTTTTGCAGATGCACCTTCTTTTAATGTACACAGCATATTTAGGACAATGAATAAGCATGTTTTAATGTTGCTTTTGTTCATGGTTTATTAAATTTACTTACCAACAAAACATATCTTAATGAATATTGAGTAAATAGTAATTATCTAACAGATAAGGAATAAGTAATTTAACAACAAATTAAAAAACAAAGTGTGCACTAAACTGTATACCTGCTGAAATGAAAATGGGCTTTGGCATTAACGAAAGGATGTACGGATCTGAAACAGGATTTAGGAGAAACCTATCTTCCCATTTCATGCACGTTTCTTACTATGTAAAAGATGCATTCACTTGATCTATCACAGGAGGTGGATTTTAAGTTTTAAATTTTAATTTTAAAGCAAAGGATTTTTTTTTTTTGCTATAAATTCCGAATTGATATTCTTTTTTCTTTAAGACCATACCTCTCTTAGTATACAAGATGGGGCTGCAATGAGGATGAGTCCAGGCTTGGTCAAGGAGGAAGACAGAAAGATTATCAGATTGACAAAGAATTTGAGTGCATCCTACGCTCCGACTTCAGCATGCTGAGCAAGCTACTTGAACCAAGGTTTGCCTAGCTTTTCCCAGCAAAATGTTCAACCTGACTGGCCAGGCTGCTACAACTGGGAAGCTCAGCACCTTTACAGTAGAGCTAAGCATTTGTCCCTAAGCACACTGGACAGGTATGAAGCAGGAAGACTTGGAATAGTAAGCCGGGGATATGCTTGAATGAAATCTTTTCTCATGGATCTGCATGGATGTGTTGTAGGGAAGCCTACTGATGGTACAAGCATCTCAGTCCAGTGCCTCCTTCATAAATCCTGTTAAAAAATGCTTAGCATTCCTCAATTCTTATCACTTAAGTAGCCTGCATTCTTATCACACGAGTCTGGATTGCTAAACTCCAGCCCGCCCTAAATGGGAAGTTAGGTTACCTCATACTAACACACACCCCTTTTGGATATAGTGCTCAGATACAGTCGCAGCACCATAAAAACACAGAGGAAGAGATGAATAAAAATGTATGCTATGTAAGGTCGGGATAACCTGAATTAAACAAGGTTCAGAGCTATGCTCTTAATGAGGAAGATAAAAAGAAATCTTTGCTTATTACTAGTTTACTGAATGAGGCTGTGGTCTTAAGAGGAAAAAAAGAACAGCATGATTATGCAATTAAAAAGTGTAAAATGCGTGCAAGCAAATGGATGGAAAATGGAAGTTGCCTCGGCAACATTCATTCTGACGCTGCCCAACTTGTAAGTGCTTGACTTTGCAACCATAATGTTAACATTTTTTAGTCATAATACATAATTAGCCACAGCCAATTATGCTATGGCTCCTGTTGGTAACTGGTAACATTTACATTTAAATTTGAGGAAAGATTACTGCTGGCTATACTGTATTATTTAATTATACAGTCAGTTTAGAAATGAAATTATATCTGAAGCAGTTGAGAGATTCCTTGAGCAGAAGTGATGGAAAAATTATTATTGCAAATTGGCATGAGGAAACTGCTGAATGACTAGAATTTCACCTAATCAGACAATTTGATTAGTGGTCCTCGTGTAAGAGCACTCTGCACTGCTGATGAGTAATTTCAAAGTGTACTGTAAGAAAAGTAATCATAATAACCACGGACACTTTCCTTAGCAACTCATATATCAAATTTATTGAGTTTTAAAAGTCAGTTCAAAGTAATGTAATTAATGTAAATTCAGTGCCATAATGGAAAAACAAAACAGTGTGTGTTTTAGCTTATTGCAGTCACTATCAGTAGAAAGTTTTGGATTCTGCTGACAATTCCGTGCATGACGCCCACCAACTACAGCCAGGCGAGTGCTGACAGCTCTGTGCTGAACACCTGCAGCTTCCAAGACACAGAGGTTTATACATTACTTTCTGAGAAAAGAGACATTAACAGGAAGGATGCCCAATTGCGGCATTACCTTGAAAGGCTGGTAACATTATCAGCCCTTATTGGGACTGCTGACCTGTGACCTGCCTTGTGAGCCTGATCAGTGGTTTGCGATGTAAGAAGGGAATTTGCCACTTGCCGGTGGTCATTCAGCTGCAGGTCTTAGCCTGAGCCTGTCCACATTCTTGTATTGCCTTTTGGTATAAGGCTGTCCACCAGCTTTGTGCAAGGCCAGTGCTTTTTAAGAAACAATATGCATGTGCAGCCAAAGGCTATCAAGAGTACAAAGGAATACAAGAAGGTACTTATGGATGGACTCAAAGGCCCGCCTAGCCCAGTCTCCTGTCCCCAAGATTGGCCGGAGGGTCTGTGGGTCAAAACAGCCATCCCATGTGCCAAAGCATAAAATAAGGGCACGGAGGTAGTCAAAATCCCACAGCACATGATCAGAGCGAAGCAGTATCTCTTTGTTTTGAATGATATTGTGGCTTTTTAACTCCTGTATTTCCCTCTACATCTGTTGAACCTGCAACCAGTTCTTACACTTGTTGGCAATAGGAAGAGTGAGGACCAGTAACTTTTGATTCTTCCCCAGTCCATGAGGCGGCACAGCAGTGTTCTCACATGTATATTACCTACTGCTACACCCTCTGAAGCAGATGACATAGATCATCAAGGAAAAAGATCAGCAGTGTTTCCCAAGGCATATCAGGCACTTTTTGAGGGCTTGATGTGCAATGACATTATTCACGTATGGAGTATACATGCATTATATCCCCTTAAGAATCATAGAATTACCAAGGTTGAAAAAGACCTCTAAGATCATCCACTCCAACCATCCACCTATTACCAGTATTTCCCACTAAACCATGTTCCTCAGTACATCTTAATGCTTCTTGAACATCTCCAGGGTCGGTGACTCCAGCACCTCCCCAAGCAGCCCATTCCAGTGCTCGATCACTCTCTCGGAGAAGAATTATTTCCTAATGTCCAACCTGAATCTCCCCTGGTGCAACTTGAAGCTCTTCCCTCTAGTCCTATGGCTAGTTACATGGGAGAAGAGGCCAACTCCCACCTCACCACAACCTCCCTTCAGGTAGCTGTAGAGATTTTACATTTACACATATAATAAATACTTATAGAACGATCATCTCCTGGATAGTGTCATATATCAGATTTCAGCATGGGCACCCATCACCGTCATGAAAAAGTCTTTCGGAGCTGGAACAGTGGAGGCAGCCTTAGAACAACCAAAGTAAGCACGTGATATTATGTGATGTAAAGTGCTTTTTGTATACTTTTTCTAACAGTTGTTGCACTTTCCCAGAAGACCAGCCATCATAAAGTGATTAAATTCAACTTTAGAACTCATCAGGAAAGAAAGCAGATGAATTTAAAAGCACAATTTTCCCTTAGATTGGCAGGTAGCATAAAAACATGGAAAATAACGTATTTTGATAACTTATCTCAGGAGGAAGCAAAAAGAAGTCACACTAATGATAATGAAAGAAGTCACGCTAATGATAGTGATGAAAAATGAGTGGTTTTGAATCTTACGTGCCATTCAGCTATAACAAAGCCCAGAAATAAAACTAACAAGGATTAAAATGCCAAAGAGAAATTCTTTCGTTTCCCTACTAGCTCACCTATACCACTGAGCAATTTTACAAAATCATTAAAAAAAAAAATTAAAAATGGCATGAAGGGAAGGGATGAAACCGTTGCTTTGGAATGCACAGGAAGACATTTTACTTTAGTGTCTACAGAACGTGTGGTCTAGGAACCATTGGGCTTGCTCTTTTCCTATGGCATCAAAGATTTTCATGAACCTGCAACCAGTGCTGAGAGATCCAGCCATGCCTTTCTTAACAAATGCATTTCTACAGAGACTCTAATCCACTTATTTAGAACCGTGGAGGTGAGAGGATGAAAAAAAAGGCAAAAACAAAGCATCCTCCTACAGAGTTACCTTTCATTTACACTTAGGTAAGGTTAGGTATGCATCGCATTGTACCAGCAGGCTTAAAATGAGTGTGGTGGGCTGTGAAGAGGCTGGTTATAATCCCTCTACAGTGGGTATGCTAAGTTTTGTTCTACTTTTAAGAAGAAACCAAAGTGGATTTACTGCAGATTCTACTTTTTGTGTGGAGAGGAATAAAAATGAACTTTTGAAGTGTGTGAATGCAGCTCATAGACAAGCAGGCAGTGAGGTGGCAGCAAGGTCATCCAGCCTGACCCCTACAACACAAGCCAGAAGATTGCATCTCCTATCTCTTGTGTCAACTTCAAATTCTGGCTGAAGGAGAATAAACTTCTCTGTCCCAGAAATTTAATGAATTGCAGTCTAATATCAGGAAGATCTCTAGAAACTGACAGCAAATTAGGATCCAATAAATTAACCTTCCTGCCCCTTTGCTGCAGGCTGGCACTTTGCAGGCTGGACACTGGGAGCACCTCCTGTCACTTCTGACCTATGTCTGAGTGACATTTCTCTTTTGCTAGATCTGCTCCTGTGGAGTCAGGCTTGGCACTCCAAAGGCCATGAGAATCCCCGATGCTAAGCTGCCAGAAGATAAAGGTGAAAAGAATAGTGAAGGAGATGAAACGGAACTGTGAGACTTACTGAAAGGAAAAAGGATTTATCTGGAGTTTATTTCTGTATGCAGGAAGTTGCTCAAGAAAATTTAATTGAGCGCAAGGGTCACTGGGTTTGTTCAGTGACACCCAGTGACAGATATGGAAACACCTCTGATGGACACATTCAGTCCTATCTTAAAGGATAAACACCAATTCCTAAAACATTTAATTAAATTCTCTTCCACTCACAGGAAATGAGCGCTCCCAAAAAAGACCAGGATCCACCAACCACAACTAAAACATGGAGTATCATTGTTTAGACAATCATGACAACTCTTCCTATCATGAAGAGTTTTGGAAAAACTGAAAACGAGACCAAACCCCCACCACTCTGAACAGCAGTACACCATCTCTGGGATGCCATTGCCACTTAACTCCAAAGTGTTTTTCTCATGTTGTGTAACAGGTGTGTAGCAGGTCCCTACACAGGCTGACGCGCAGAGATAACAGCAGCCCACTGCTCCAGAACTTCTTGTTGTTGTGTGAGCGAACTGCAGGTAATCCTGTAAAAATCAGGATTCCTTCCATGGACCTAGCAAGTGAAATTTTGGCAGTGTAACAGCTATCAGTAGCACTGCTTGGCTCCAAACACCATAAAATATCAGTGGTTACGTGTGTTTTCTATCTCTGAGAAATTTCAGATGGGCTGTTCATGAGATCTAATTTAATTCAGCTGTGTTAAACCAAAATACTGGTATTCATACCAAACCAATATATAGGTTTAAATAGATAAAATATATCAATTTTAAGAAGTACAAAGGATAAAAACAAGAAGTGGTGTAAGCCGTTCACCATTTTATCATGAGCACACTGACTTCCCTCTCTAGACCACATGCGTGCCCAGGACCTGGCCTAAGAAACCTGAATATTTCTGAATGCTGATTTGCTGGAGGACTGTGATTTAATACTTCAGTGGTAACCATACAATTAACTCTCTGGTCAACAGTATGATAATCTGTTTTTCACCTGCTCCAGAGCTGAAGTATGTTATTCCACAAATGCACCAGCATTTCTGCCAGTATGCCTTCTTCAGCTGAAGGCCTTTTCTTCACTGCCTAAAATAATGTGATTCCTTTCTTCTTTTTTTATCCCAGAGCAACCAAACCAGCTGTCCTTAGGCAGGAAATATAAAGAAGACAAGCCACTTCTGCCATCTGACACGGTTGCCAAGATCAATCTCAAGCTTACTATCAAAACAACTGCACAATTACGTGGAAAAGCAGTGTATGTTGCCTTCAGCGTGTTTTACAGGAGATGCCCCAAGCTACAAATACTGCTTTTTTTTTTTAGCAGCAGAGATGATCTCATAGTACTCATCAGGAATGTGAAGCCTCCAGGCAGCTGTGGGACCTCCTCAGGAGGAACAGAGATGATTAACCAAATTGTAATTGCAAATGGCTGTTTGGTTAGAGTTCAGTGCCTGTGGACCAATGAGTTGCTTAATGTGAAATTTGAAGTTCGAGGTATGTTTACAAAATCATACCTCTCGCTCTCAAATTTACATGTCTCAAAAGAGATACAATTGAATTTCTGTAATGAGTTTCTCAGAACGATTGCTTTAAAGTTTTTCTTACACTCAGCTGTTATACACTGTGAGGGTCTCCAAAAGATACTTTTAATGACTTTGACTACAAAAATAGTAAGTTTAAAGTCTGAACCTATGTACATTTTTGAGCTTTGCATGTGTAGGTGCATAGACTCATGTCTGTAAGCATTCCCAGTGGTGGAACTGGAGCTTAGAAAGAAACTGCATACTTTGGTTTCCTAACCAGGAAATACTTCGTAGCTTCAGCAATTGAAGGACTCTTCAGACTTTTCTTCTAACCAGCTGCTGCACACTTAATAACCACCTTCTACCCAAAACCTTCCTCTTCTGTGAAGCAGAGGTCTAGTGGAGCTTCATTTGGCTGTGTGTGCTGCCATTGAAGCTTATATATAAAAACTCAGCACTGACTCCTTCTTCAAGTCATATTGATTTTGCTTTTATTTTTAAATACATTGCATGTTTAAGTCATCCAAGTATTATAGGAATCTTTGCTTGGCTTTTTTTTCTTAAGCATGGCCATCAGTTTATAAACTGTCCTTTGTGCAAACTCTTACTTGTCTTTAATAACAGAATAACTGAATGAATTTAATTATTTTCCCTACAATGGATCAGTATACACTGAAATGATGAAATACTTAATAAGGATATTTCCTTCATTAGGGACTAGTTCTGCATTCTCTACTAAGAATAGCATTTACAAAAATGATGCTATTTCCACTCTCGTCAATGGAACAGCTCACAAGGGTAAAGCGTGCACTGTTTGACCTGATCTTTGCTCATTAATGCCTATGAAAACTCCACTAGACAACTTAAGAAAAAACATACGGATAGAGAGATCAAACAAATTTAGTAATATTACATGCAAACTAATACAGCTCTCTGGAAACACTAGAGCCCTCTGGATCACCATTTCAGCCTCATTTTGTTAAATGTTAGTCTCTCTAACTGCAGTGATAAATCTACAGCAGTGGATTTTTTTTTCCCAAATAATTAATTGTAAAAACATAGTATTTTCACTGCTGGATAAATTACCTACAGACACATTATTTTTTTTCTATATTTTACAAACAGGCATGAAAATGCCACAGATAAATTATTTCAATTCACAGTTATATTACCTTAGCCTCATGCTGCAGTTTATTTTCCTGATGAACTGACCTGGAAGAACCTTTATGTCATTGCTTATCATATACATATGTGAACAGTTGCATTGGTAGGTTTTACTCTTAGGAATACACTGTTCTTTCTCTCTCATTTTTTCATTTTTATTTCTATTTTTTTTTTCAGTCTATACCCAGGTCTCAGTGGATGCCATGCCTTTACTTCCACCTCCTTACTCAGAGTCGCCTTTTTCCATCTCCTCGATGCTCCTTATTTCACCAAACTCTTCAGCCAAGAACCTGGCTGTGCTCCAGGAGTCTTACCACTGATACAAATCCTGGTATTTTGTGCTTAGCGGAGGCCCCTTCCATTGCCACAACACACCTCAGCTTCTCTGTGGGCAGGACATGGCTCTTCTATTCCTCCACTTCTGCTAAAGACCCGCGCAAGCTATGAGCCCACAGGACACTGCACTTCTCAGACATGCAACCTGCTGCAGCGGCTGCTCTCAGATGGTACCTGGACAGAAGAGAGGTGGTGGCTGTTTGCTGCAGAAGAGCGTTGGAATAGCAGTTCCTTCTGACTACAGTGAACACTCTCCTATGCAAATATTTAATGTCCTATGATAAACCACATTGAAAAAATGCTGAAGCACCTGACTGACCAGATTAAGAGGCTCAAGGGGAATCCACCAACAAAAACCTGGAAGGAACGTAACTCTAAAAGAAAAGCAAAAACTGGTAGTAGTTACCACAAAACTTTGATTTTTGGCTATGTCTAAAGAATACTGATGATTAGTGGCTTAGTTGGAAGTTATTTAATGTAAATACTGAATCTAAGGGTTCAGTCTTATTTAGCCTCTATCCAACGCTTTACAACTAAGCTGCAATTTCTACTACATGAGGCATGAAATCAATTCAAGAAGAATGTTTATGCTCCAGCAGACTTGTAACTGCACTGCTTAAAGTTCAGATGCTTTGTGTTTTAATATGTCTTTCTTAATTTTCCAGTCTGAATCTGGTATTAATTACAGATGTTTAAATGTGTCTCTTTCCAAAATCACATGGTCTTCCTGGTTCTTCCTGTGAGCAGCACCTGTACTGGTCTGAAACTTATCATTTTACAAACACAACATACAGTTTATTAGTACGGCTATTTTCACTGACAAAACTAACAAGACTGGGTATTTTGTATTAAGTAATATTACAATCTTTAGCAGTTCAATCACTGCGTAGGATACGGGCCATCTATTTTGATATGGTTTAGAACTGGAAGGCTTGTGAAGAGGAAGCTGCTCTGACATGTAGGCAGGTTATGAAGGTTGGGTATTAGGAAAAATTTCCTCTCTGAAATTGTGGTAACGCACTTGAATGGGCTGCCCAGGGAAGTGGTGGAGTCACTATCCCTGGAGGTGTTCAAGAAACATGGAGATGTCACGCTGAGGGACATGGTTAATGGGCACGGGTTGACAGTTGGACTAGATGATCTTTGTGGTCTTTTTCAAACTTTATGATTCTATGATTTTATTAATAAGAAAAAATGGGAATAAACCACCACTGGATTGTACCATGCAATAGAAGAATATGTACCAAGCTGCTTGATGCTAGTGGAAAAAGTAAGTCTTCTCCTTTCCTTGCCCTTTGCCACTCAGCAGTCCAACCCTGATAAACCAGCAGCCACTGTAGGTGTGAGATCTCATAAACATCATAGGTGAGCAACAGAAAGTTAAAGCGTACTGTGTATCTCTGTGCAGTCCCCTATTTCCACTGTGCTGCCAATAATGTACCCCAAAGAAGAAGAAGGCCAAAAGGTCACAAATACTGAAGCTGTTACTTTGAGGTGTCTGGGTACAATACTTCTTTTGGTAACCAAGCCAATCTATGCAGGCTTGACATGTTTATGATGTTACATCCTAAGGCTTTAAATTCAACTTCCAGATTAATGAACCTCGAATTCTAACACAAAATGTTAACCATGTCCTTGCGGGCTTTCATCTTAGCTCATTCAGTGGATGGAAACATACTCCATCCAGTGGCAAAACTGCTCTACCTACATTCACAGTGAGGCCTGTATTTGAATCAAAAGTCCAGTAATAAAAAGTTACAAGTGATATTAGGCCCATGAATTGCTGTGGGTTTTTTTTGTTTTAATTTTAAATTAAAAATACAAATCATGTCAGTTAAATAACATAAATTCTGTAGATTTCTAGGGAGGACTATGCCAGAGACATGCACTAAAGCCAAAATGGCAGACCAGTACTAGGAAGATTTTTTTTTTCTATTCAGCAGGGGACAGAGCTCAGCACTTGCATTATATTTCCGTCCCCACCTTTGTTTTCTGAATATAAAAACTACAAATAGTCCAAACCTATGGCCTCATTCTTTTCTGCCCCTCCACCTTGATATTTACACTCTACTGAATGCTTGTTACATGCACACCTACAAGGGCTCTACTTGTTTCATACCTGCAAGACCTTTTTCAAAGCTCTTCTCACAACAAGCAGAGGATATTCTGTCACATTACCTTGCACCCAATGTAAAAAAAAAAAAAAAAAAGAGCAACCCTTTTTCCCGATCTTTCACAGTTAAACTCAATGCTAATGCTTTTTTATTTGACTTTTTATTTTTTTCAGTTGGGTACAAGAACTTATCATCTCAAACTAAAAACAAACAAAATGAAAAAAAAAAAAAGGAAATCATCTTTGTAAAGTGTGAACTGGAGAGCATTATAAAGACTATTCAATTTACAACAGGTAATTTTTCTCATACTAAATCACCCTTGTGGGTTTTTTTTTTCCCTACCATGGCAGAAAACATCAATTCTAGCATCAGTTCCCCTTGGGGTTCGCCACACGTCTCGTGGCAAAGCAGACCTTAATCCCACAGCATGCAAGCCATCACTTCCTGGGAAGTGACAGGTACCAAGAAATACAGAGATGAAGTGATTTAAATAGTAACAATCGTGTTGATATTTCCATGCATATAATAGCAGATCAACTTCATAATCCCTATTTAATCACTTTCAAAATGTCTATCTGTGTGACCCATAGACCGACACGACGTCTGTTACGCCACAGATAGATCACCCCTTCATGTCTCTGGTTTCCTGAAATTCAAGATCTCTTCCTGGAATCTGATATACTGCACAAGTTACAAATCATGTGATACACAGACATTCCTCATGGGTATTGGATTGCATTGCTTCCAATAACTGCAGCACTACGAAACTGCTAGCCACAATCCTGTACCATGTAACACAAGCCCTATATATTATCAGCACAAACACTGTATTGTATCAGTTTAATAAGCTGTAATAAGTTTAATAATTTTTTTTTGTATAAATGATAACAATTGAAAAAAATTAAAATTAAAAAATCTAACTTGTTTAGCATAAATACGCATAGGTTGTTTTTACTTCCAAAAAAGCTCATGAACAGCTGTGTAAATAAAAGTTAGTATCACCTGTGATACATATCTGGCAAAGTTAATGACTCAATAAGCAGGAAAGGACAACTATTACTATCCACGTTGCGCAAATGGCACAAGCTGGCTCAATGGCAAACAGCAAGTTTGTCCTACTTACTGACTGCAGACTTATCTGCAAGCTGCACTCATATGTTCCACTCAAATCTGAAATATGGGATCTCTCAAAAATACTCTCAACATACAGGAAGTTTCTAATGGACAATTGGGATTCTGTTATGTTAGAAAAACTTGAAAAAGAGAAGAGTCCAGTGAATCTGTTAATCTTATCAGACACCTAATTTCCTGTCTTTTTCTCAAAACACTCTAATCTCCTCCAGAGTTTATGAATTATAAATAGCTACAAAACAGTAATTATATTGTAGTTAAATATTTATACTCTTGCTGTGTGTTTTTAGTAGTTTTGTAGAAAAATAATTACATCAAAATTAAAAAGTCAGCGGTACCCACAGTGTACAGCTCAAATACTTGGTGACCCATGTGTTCCTTCCATACAGTCAAGATTCAGCAAAATGAGGAGGGTGGAAAGGCAGAAAATTAAATGACTGAAGCACAAAGAGAGGATGAAATGTGTGTAAACAATTGGTTAACAGATAGATGAGAGAGGAAAGGGAGGCATGAAAAGCAGTTTACAATGTGACCAGTATTACAGGTCAGTTTCTCCTTGCTGGCTGAACAGTGCCCCAGTTCATGATGAAGATTCTCTTGCTGCCTCAAGAGCAAATCACAGCAATTGAGATCAACTGTTGATGAGGTTCCTGCGTACTCATGTTCTTCACCTGCTCGATGCACAGGTACAAGAAAGGAAAAGTGAAATCAAAGTTGTGCACACAGAGTTGCTCATCTTCACATTTCTACCAGAGTGGTGTCATGAGCTGAGCAGAGAACTGGGGAGCAGAAATCCCAGATTCTCAACTCATCAGATGTACCTATTCCACAGCCTTCTTCGGGAGGGTGGAAAATTGAAGGACGCCCCAGTAACTCTTAGTTTGGTTACAAAACAGAGAAGAAAGCCAAGTGTGAAAGGGTAGAGAGGGGCAGCCCTACTTAAAGCAGTAAGTCGAATGAAAGGGAGAATACTGCCCATTTCTTTTAAAAAGAAATCTACTTAAAAACCTTTGCATGTTGTTATCGGATCTGACCCCTGCACCTACTGCTGAGTACACAAATTTTTAATTTCCCATTGTGTGAGGATTACAATCAATAAACTGCAGGATGAAGCCACGTGTTTCAGTCGACAAATCCAACTATTCAGACTTTCTGTTGCCTTTAGGACACTTCTATACATAATTGACCACTTTTCAGAATCAGGAAGGCGAATATTGGAGTTATTTATTGGTATGGAGTACGTTCACTTTGGAGCATCAATAATATTTGCAAGGTGGAAACGAGAAGCAGGCCAAGTTAATGAAACTATTGAGTAGGAAAATTTAGACGCTCTAAGCAGGCAATATGGATTTGATCAGTGGACTGTTCAGTGAATGAGGAACTGGTTGTGGGATCATACCCAGAGAGTGGTGGTTAATGGCTCAATGTCCAGATGATCAGTAACAAGTGGTGTCACTCAGAGGTCAATACTGGAACCAATGTTATTTAATATCTTCATCAATAACATCAACAATGGGATCAAGTGCACCCTCAGCAAGTTTGCAGATGACACCAAGCTCTGTGGTGCTGTTGAAAAGCCCAAGGGATGGGATGTCATCCAGAGAGGCCTAGACAGGCTCGAGCAGTGGGCCCAGGAGAACCTCATGAGGTTCATGAAGTGCAAGTTCATGCACCTCGGTCATGGCAACACCCACTATCAATACAAGCTGGGGGATGTAAGGATAGAGCACAGCCCTGCCAAAAAGGACATAGGGGTACTGGTGGATGGGAAGCTGGAGATGAGCCAACAATGTGCCCTCGCAGCCCAGAAAGTCAACCGTATCCTGGGCTGCATCAAAAGAAGCGTGGCCAGCAGGGCAAGGGAGGTGATCCTTTCCCTCTGCTCTGTGCTGGTGAGATCTCATCTGGAAAACTGAATCCAGATGTGGAGTTCTCAGTAAAGGAGAGAGATGGTCCAGAGGAGGGCCACAAAAATGATTCAAGGGATGGAACACCTCTCCCACGAGGACAGGATGAGAGAGTTGGGGCTGTTCAGCCTGGAGAAGAAGAGAAGGCTCTGGGGAGATCTGATAGCGGCCTTTCAGTATGTAAAGGGAGGCTATAAGAAAGAAGAACCCTTCTCTTTAGTAGGGTCTGTTATGATAGGAGGAGGGGAAATGATTTCAAACTAGAAGAGGGGAATTTTAGATTGGATATAAGGAAGAAGTTTTTTACAGTGATGTTAACGAAACACTGGAATAGGTCATCCAAAGATGTGGAGGATACCTTGTCCTTGGAAACATTCAAAATCAGGCTGGACCAGGCTCTGGGCAACCCGATCTAGCTCTAGATGTTCCTGATCATTTCAGGGGAGCTGGACTAAATGACCTTTAAGAGTCCTTTCCAACCCCAAGGATTCTATGATTCTGTGATAAAATTCAGTATAGACCATGAGGAACCAAGCTGAGAACAGAGCAGTGAGCAGAAGCAGTGAGGTAAAGAGTAGTTGTGTCTGCTCTCCACTATTTGTGTTAAACTTCACCCATTAGTATGGAATTCCACACTCCTGGGATCAGCCAAATGCTGTACATTTTTACTGTAGTTGGTAAAAACTCATGATGAACATTGGTATGAAATATTTTTCATAAGGAAGAACTGGAATCCTCATCAGCACGGTATCTAGGCTGTGTGACAAGGAAAAGGTTAACACAAACTCTTATTTCTTGGACAGCAGCTTCAATGGGCAGGAAAAGACGTACACAAGAGGCTCAGGGAACTGCTAGAAGTTCTTTGTGAGCAAAACACGCAATAAAGAGTGAGGAAGATGCTCACGTAATCCAGTAAAGAGGAAAGTATTTTGCACAGAATGGTGCAAAATACCCCTGGTATTGTCCTCAGAAGATGGTTTTTCCGGAAAGCACACTCAGATATTCTAAAATTATCCAAACACAAAGAAACTAATCGAGATATTGCATGAGGTTTGGCACCAGGGAAAGAAAAACTTTACAGCTTATGAAACTGTCTGACAGTTTCTAGGCAGAAAATAATGGGTTTGGAGAACTTTAATTCTGTGGCAACCACAGCTCCATGTTCTTCCCACCATTCCTGCCTGGTAACAGGAGATCTCAGAAACAAACAGATGTCACTAATGTAATGCTCCCCTTGAAAACAGTTCATGTCCAAAACAAAAAGTTTAAGTACTGGGAAAAAAAGGTTTTCAGCTCGTCAAAAAGCCCACTTTTGGGACGAGTCTTCCTTCCCTAAATGAAAAGCCACCTGAACAATGGGTTCCAATGCTACATGTGCTGACAGTGTGGTTACAGTGCTCTGCAGTGGGTTTGGGCTCTTGAGTCCCACTCTTCCCCTGGGCTCCTGCCCATATCTGCTCTGACAGGAGTTCATCAGCACGCAGAACCCAAACCAGCCGTGTGCCAGCACCAGCCAGAGCGCTCCCTTATGTGCCGTGACTTGGTAACGCTCACCTGATGAGCTATGCGTGCTTTGGGCTCATCATGAATGAACTGGAAAGGACTCAGAAGTCTTGCCTCCTTACCAAGGCAGGGCTGGCTTCCTTGATAAAGGTACAGACGGTACCATAAAACTGGAGGCCAAAGGGTGATCAGTGAGCTTCTCAGCCTTATAAACTGGCTCTCCTCTGATTATACCTAACATAAAAACCTTGGGACCATTACCCACACATTTTGCAAGGAAGAATAACAACTGGGCTGTGCACTGGAATTTCTTTGCGTAGCAACTGATGAAATCGTCCCACTCAGTTTTTATTTAATTTTACCACACATTGCATTGCTCCAAACTGCCGCATCCTGCAAGCAGAGCATGCAGCTCACACTCGCTGGCTTTGGGAGCCAAACTAACCCCACGCTTGAGTCATGAGTAGGAAACAATTTTGTTGTTCTCCAGGGTGAAGAATGGAAAGGAAAAGGCACGCGTTTATTCATGCATTGTGGTGCTGATCCACCCTTTCTAGAGGAGCGGAGTCAAACAATCCCTCTGCTGCACTTCACATGGAAAACTTCATCTGCCTTTGGACTGTTACTATACAGCAAAGGATTCTCCTCCCACAGCATCCGGAGCAGAGGCGAACAGTGCTGAAGAGACGTGCTCTGATTTACAGAGACCCTGGGTGAGGCTCCAGCTCTGTGCACCGCTGGCCCGAGCTGACTGAATCACTGAGGCAAATTGCATTGGCCATTGCTGAGGATCAGTACGTGAAGGCAGCACGAGTATCAGAGAGTTAGCGCCAACAGAACTTTTTACAAATGCAGAAACTCAGTTTAGTGGTCAAAAATGATCAAAATTGGGCACTTGTCAGAAAAAAATAACCACGGCATTTTGAAGAGCAGCACGAAGGAACCCTGCTTATCCGATAACATTTCTATGCACAAATCTATCTTCTGTGCGCTCATCTGACATTTGCCCGCATTCCTTCTCTGCTGGACCTATTTCAACAAGCGGAAAGAAAACACTTCAGAATACGTTGGGTACTGCGGCTGAGAACAGCTTTTGAACTGAGGTCAAACAGACTCCTTCAGCCTGAACTGCTGAGATCCTGCCCCTCTGGGGGCTGTTTGCTGCAGATACTTTAATTGAAGTAATTCCCACAGCAATTACAAAAGTAATTGTCCTGGGCTGCTGCTGTCAGGACCAGACTAACACTCGGCCTTTGAGTGTAAAACTCTGCGGTCACCTTATTGCCTGCATCTCCGGCAGGCGCAGCGCACACTTTTTTTTTTCTTTTTTCCTTGCTTTGCCACTTTCCCCCGTCATTATCCGTTTTTTTTTTTTTTTTTTGTTATTCCCCGTCACTGGCGCTGCAGCGGAGCCGCGCTGCTCAGGAACCGCTGCCAGCAGCGGGGTCAGGCTCGGGGAACGCCGAGCGCCGGGGGCGGCAGCGCGAGCGGCATTCCTCCCGCTGCCCGAAGGAGCGGGGCACCGTGCGCGGGCAGCGCTTCTGCATCCAGAAAGCGCCGCTACCGCGCCCTTCCCCCCGCGGGAGAGAAGCCAACAGGTACACAGCCAGCGCTCCGCCGGCCGCCGCGTGCCGCTGCCGCGGGGAGGGACGGAGCAGCACGGACCCCCCCGCCCGTCCCGCCTCGCCCCGGGGATGCCCGCAGCGGCAGCGGCAGGAGGCACGCTCCCCGAGGCTCCCGAAACTTTTCCCTTCGCGCCCCTTGGACAGCCCCTTACTCACCGCTCTCCCCATCCTCCTCGTCCACCTCTTCGTCCCCTTCCTCCTCCTCCTCCTCCAGGTCCAGCAGCACGTCGGGGTTCTCCTGCATCGCGCCTCTCCCTCTCCCGCCGCCGCCCCGAGCGCTCCCCTTCTGCCCCGGGCGCCCCGCGCGGAGCCAGGCGGCGGCGCGGCCCCGGCTGCGGGGCGGGGCGGGGCGGCGGGGGCGGCACGGCACCTTCCCGGCGGCGCTGGGCGGGATCGGCCCCTCCGCACCCGGCGCCCGAAGCCGCTCCGCTGCGGGAAGGCGTTGTGTGTCACCGCTGTGCTCCCGCAGTCCGTGCTCGGCTGACACCTGTCAGCGTGCGACATCCTGGGCACGGGGAGGGCACCGCCTTGCTCGGCCGTCGGTGTTTTGGCGTCATAGAATCACGGAACAGCCCAGGTCGAAAACGCCCTCAGGTCCAGCCTTTGGTGGGAAAAGGGAGCCTAGATGACGTTATCTAGCAGCAGAGCGTTAGAAAAACAGCGACAGGATGAGAAGTAATAGCCTTAAGTTGCCCCAGGGGAGGTTCAGGTTGGATACTACGAAAAATTTCTTCTCAAAAAGAGTGATAGCGCATTGGAACAGGCTGCCCAGAGGAGTGGTGGAGTTACTGTTGCTGGAGGTGTTCCAGAACTGTGCCGATGTGGCACTGAGGGTCATGGATAGTGGGCATGGTGGTGGTAGGTCGGGGTTGGACTGGAGGATCTCACTGGTGTTTTCCAACCTTAATGATTCTATGATTTTACTGAAAGCACATTTACCTCCTGCATTAACAGCATCCAGGATGATTAAGAGGAACACAGGAAAAGCACTGAATTTATCACTATGCTTTTTATTCTTTTCTTTTTTTTTTTTGCAGCTGGCCATGCCATACAAGTCATACTCATGACAGTATAATATCATAAGCAGATCAAATGCCATCTCAAAACCAAGTGAACAGGATCCTAATGGGATCCAGAGCAAAGATTTTACAAAACTTTCTCTGTGTTCATCCATAAGTTTACCTGTTCAAAATTGGGTCAGGAGTGAAACTTTTGGACAGTCATTGAAGAACTCAGCATTGCTAGATACTTCATAAAACCGAAGCCCATGCATGTACAAAAATCAAATTAAAAATCCATGTATATTGGCAGAGTTACTTGGAGAGAGTTGTGGAAGTTGGAAATGGGAGGCACAAGGACTGCTCAAGATGAAATGCCAACCTCTAGAGCATTATGGACATACTCATCCCTCAGAGATGAGGTTATCCTCATCCCCATGGTCTGCAGGTACAATATAGAATTCTTCAGCATACCCTGAGCATTTTGGTCACTTTCAAAGAAAGAAAAGACAAACATCTTCCTATACCTGCACTGTGCAATATGAAGCTGTTCTCCTTCCCTGTGGGTCCTCCCCAGGTGGTCCTGCTCGTGGGATCTTGTTTCATAAGCGATGGGAGGAGAGCAGGGGCTGTGACAGAAGACACACAGCTTATCTTAGGACTGGCGTGGGATTTAGCATTTTCAGATACACATCAGGGACATTGCTGTTGTCTTAATTACATGCTTACTGTTTTCATACTTCATGAATGAAAATGCAATTTAAGGCTGCAAGGTGCATAAAACCATGTAGAAAAGGAGCATTTCAAAACCAGGCTACCAGATGATTTTTTAACTTGATCCTACTAACCATACGAGTAGAGTGCAAAGCATCTCCCAGCAGCTACAGAACATAAGGACGGTGCCGATTTCACTCAGCTCTCAAACCCTGATGCTGGATTTCATAGACAGCTCTAAGGCAGAGCATTGCTGTTATTGGAAAAGACAATGGGAGCACTGTGCCTGAAATCCCCATACAACTTTTTGAAAACACATAGCTGTTTGTTTCTCTTTTTAAACTTCATAACCGATGCAAATATTTCCATGTGTACTTTTGGCAAAGTACCAATGCTTCAGATGCTTGGTTTTGATACTCCTGAAAAATAAAGATTAAAAAAAAAAAAAAAAGCAAATGAAGAGGAAAACGCAACAGCACCACCCTGCTGCCACCTCTTTGCCAATCCTATAACAACCAAAGATTGCTCGAAGAGATGCATTTATGTAACCTCCAGCCAACAAACAGATTTTTTTTCCAAAAGTCAGCTGAAATGAAAAAAACTGGGTAAAGTACATTCTTCTTTTGCCCCCAGTTCAAGGATGGCTCTTTTCAGTTTTGTTGAGAAAGAAACAGGAGAACAATAAAAAAGTTTTGACATTCCTGGTAGTGAGATACAGGAGTCCATGGAGCCAGTGGAAAAATCGCTTCCATGAGCGATGGTTTGTCTCGTGGCAACCATCCAAACAGAGGTCAGAAGGGACTTTGAGAGATTGTTCAGCCCAGTGACGACAAAACCTTGGCACAGGCACCAGGTCTGTAACTGACATAGATTTGGGCTGGCACCGGGACCTCTGAGTCACAGCGGCAATAAATTTGGCGCTAAGCACCAAAAATACATCCTCAGTCCCCAGGCCAGTCTGGCCCGGGTCTGAATGCATGCAAACCTCTGGTGACAAATACTTGCCGTCACGCTCTGCGCAGTCCTGGTGAGGATCCCGTAACAGCCCCAGATGAACTGTTACCAGGGTTTCGCTCCTGTCCGTACTCTGCCAAAATCACTTTGCAACAATTGAAGCTTTTTTCTTCTTTCCTGCTCCCAGCATCCATCGAGAACAGCTGGTTGTTGTCCTTGTAGTGATAACATATTCCATATGGGAAACTATCACCTTAATTCCCCTGGGGCTTTTCTATCTAGGTTACAAAACCTCATTCTTTCAGCCTTTCAGCATAGATCACTGACACATGTGCTTTACTCTCTGTAAGAAGTTGGTGTAAATGTCTCATATGAGATTTCATGAAAGGAGAAGGTGACGTTAGTTTCCAAAATCTCTGAGTACATTGGCTTTAGCCCTTACAACCACCTTCTCTGTGATTTCATTCCCTTACACTCCCACTCCTACACGCTCACAGGAGCCAAGATGTGTTCAGGTAGTCTGTTTGCAGTCACCTGTGAGTAACAGAGGACAAGCTGGTTGTGGAGTCCCCTCCTTTGAGATCTTCAGCAGCTGCCTGGATGTGGGCCTGGGTACCCTGTTCTGGGTGTTCCTTCTGGGAAGGGGTTGGGCCTGGTGGACCCAGAGGTCCTGTCTCAACCATTCTGCAAAGGGATGCCAAGTATCAAGCCTTCATCACATCCCTTGGGCAACGACAAACTGGTTTTTGGACAGGTGTCTCATACTCTTTAAGTGCCAAAGATTCTTATGGCATGATTCTTTTGCATCTGAAGTTTGCTGACTTCCACCCCCACAGATTCTAGGCAAGTCTGCCTAATGGCCATAGGCAGTGTTCTGGTTAAGCTGAAAGGAACAGGAGCAGCATACATCATGTGCTGGAACCTTGTTTCTATCTTCCTATTGTCAGAACGCAGGGTCTCCTGCTGACAAGTGCCCTATGCTTTGATTTTACCTGAGTGCAGGCCTTCTGGGCTTAGCACAGACAGAATTCCTCGATTCTACTGCAATGGACTATGCCTTCCTTTATGAACATAGGCTTTTTTTCACATTTTTTCACATTGTTCTCCCATTCCCTTTTGTGCTTCTGCAGCTGTATCCACTCACATTTCTAATACCTTAATATTCCTATTACAAGCTCGTATCTTGTACATCTTCCATTGCCTAGCCCTTTCCCATAAGGTACAGTGCCCAGCAGCAATTGCAGAATTCCGGGCAAGAACTCACCCGCAGTGAATACAATTGTACCATTTTGAATGTGACACTCCTTCTAATATATCCCAGAGTGACAGTCACTTTTTTTTGCAGCAGTATCACCTCATCAACTCATGTTTATATTGCACTTTGCAGTAAGTTTTAGACTAATTTCTGCAGTGCAGTTGTCAGGTTATTTCCCTTTTTTTGTATTTTGGCATTTAATTTGCTCCTGATTCGACACTTGTTGCCCTTACTTTTGTTGTATTTCCTCCTTTGGTCAGCTCTTTCTCATCTGTCAGGATAACTTGGAATTCAGATGATGTCTTTCACTGTGCTTGTGAAATGCTGAGGGACAAAATGCATGCTGCTTGAACCACAGTCATAGCAGAATAAAGGCCAGGAGCAGCAGGAAGGCACACAGTCAGCAAATTTGGAGGAGGAAAGTCAAGTGTACTTAAGAAGAATCTTGGAAAGAGTTTTCTGGGAAAGCTATCAATCATTGAAAGATATTGTATTGAAGCCAATGTAGCAAATCATATCAGTGCAGGCAAAGTAAAGGAAGAAAAGCAGCAGGCAAATATTGCATAAGATGTTCGTTAAGGAGATGAAGATTCCAGTGGTCTGTCATTGTGGGATTCATTACAGAATGGAGAATGTAGTGGTCTTCCTATTTTGTATTCTTAGGTAGAATGGAAGAAGTAATTATCCCAGAGGCCAAACAAGTGTTTATTTCATATTTCATAAAACATTACAATTTTCAGCGACTGCTGGGATATGGTACTTCTGTGCCTGGTAGTGGGTGCATTTTAAAGCATTGCTGAAACAGTTTGCAACTCAGTAACAGAAGAGGAAGTGTTTGAAATGTGTTATTAGACAGCCTGCAAAGCCTCTATTGTAAGGTAGGAATAAAATCAGAGAGGAAGAAAACAAAACAAAACAAAACAAAACAATAAAATAAAATGTTCATTCACCTTGAGAAATTTCCACAGGTACAGCAAGTTTTCAGAAATTTCCCACATTAAAAGCCAGTAAAAGCAAAAGTAGGAGCATGTACTTTCAGTTCACCAGCCCGTGTGCATTTCCCAGTACTCTTCAGCTGGTGCTTACAATCTGTTCCAGTCTCGAGAAAGAAGTACTGTGAAGAGTTCTGAGTTCATTTTGTTTCAAGTCCTTTTGTTTATTTCAGTGTGATTCAAAGATAGGGAGAACAATGAGGCATTAGGGGAAATTAAACTTATCCAGACCCTGTACAGCTGTAATATTTTCCTTTAATTTGGCCATGTTTCCAATTGTACGTGATCCTGCCAGTCTTCTTATTTCACTCTCTTGCATGCAACCTTCGGTCTGAGATGACAACTTCAGTCTCTCTTGCCCTCTATTGAAGTGAGTTGGTAATAACAATTGCTGATAAAGTGTGAGGTGCAATACATAAAGGAGGATATAAATAATTGATCTCAGACCACTGACGTGTGTAATTACTTTATACGGAAGGCTCCTAAGAGTTGCCAAATCTTCTCCTGGCTCCTACCTATGCGTTCATGTTACCTTCTTTCACAAACTGTCCATAGTATGGTGATTATATGGCAAACATTCAGTCTGATGTTTTTGACAGGAATAATATAAAGCTTTTAATTCTTAGGAAAGATCTATCCATGGCCAATGTGTGTCTTAGAAATAACAGATTGAGAGTTCAAATACTTTTATTTTTACAAAGAAATGTCTGAACTCAAACAGTTCAGGGTATTTAAACTTCATGGAGTTCATGGGACTGTTTAACCAAGTGAATTATGAACAATTATATATATCCCTTCCATTTGCAATTCACTAAACTTGTTTTACAATATTTTAATTGCACTTACAAAACACAGTTTAGTCCCATGTCTGTGTAGACATCCAAAAGTTACAAGAAGTGACTCCAGTAAATCTTACTCATTCCTCAAAAGAGAGCACATTCTCCATTATCATGGCTTACCCTGCAAGCCTTCACTGTACCACAAACTTCACTATAGTTAGGTGGTGTGGAGGGCAAACTCACCTGCTCTGTCTCATTGGTTCACATTTAGTATGTCATGAACATGACAGCTCCTTACAAAGCCTGTGCAGGTCCTTCTGCACGGTGCTGCCCCTTGTGTGGCACACTGCCTAGGATGAGCTGAGGTCTCTGGGTGTCATGCTCAACTGATCGAGAAGGTGTGCCCCATGCTTGTGAGGCTGCAAACAGATTTTGTCCTTTTGCCCGGATTTTCATATAATCATATCATAGAATGGCCTGGGTTGACAGGACCATAATAATCACCTAGTTTTAACCCCCCTGCTGTGTGCAGAGTTGCCAGCCACCAGACCAGGCTGCCCAGAGCCGCATCCAGACTGGCCTTGAATGCCTCCAGGGACGGGGCATCCACAACTGCCCTCGGCAGCCTGTTCCAGTGCGTCACCACCCTCTGAGTGGAAAACTTCCTTCTAATATCTAACCTAAATCTCCCCTGTCTTAGTTTAAAACCATTCCTCCTTGTCCTATCGCTATCCACACATGTAAATAGTCATTCCCCTTCCTGTTTATATGCTCCCTTCAAGTACTGGAAGGTCACAATAAGGTCTCCCCAGAGCCTTCTCTTCTCCAAGCTAGACAAACCCAGTTCCCTCAACCTTTCCTCATAGGAGAGGTGCTCCAGCCTTCTGATCATCTTAGTGGCCCTCCTCTGAACCCGCTCCAAGAGCTCCACATCTTTCTTGTGCTAGAGCCCCAGGCCTGGATGCAGTACTCCAGATGGGGCCTCACAAGAGCTGAGTAGAGGGTGACAGTCACCTCCCTCTCCCTGCTGGCCACTCCTCTTTTAATGCAGCCCAGAACATAGTTGGCCTTCCGGGCCAGCACACATTGCTGGCTCATGTCCAGCTTCTCATTCACCAGGACCCCCAAGTCCTTTTCCGCAGGGCTGCTTTCAAGTAGCTCTTCCCCCAGTTTGTATAAATACCTGGGATTGCCCCGGCCCAAGTGTAGCACCTTGCATTTGGCCTTGTTAAACCTCATTAGGTTCATGTGGGCCCACTTCTCCAGTCTGTCCAGGTCCCTCTGGATGGCTTCCGTTCCCCCTACTGTATGAACTGCACTGCTCCGCTTGGTGTCATCTGCAAACTTGCTGAGGGTGCACTCAATTTTGTTGGTGTTAAGGTCAGAAGGTGTCACCATGACACAGTCAGCCTAACGCAGGCTACATCTCCCCTCCCCATCACAACATCTCCCGTCACTGCGGTGGCTGATGCAATCTACGCTGCAGCTATTGTTCATTCCTGCTGCACTTCCAGAGGGATAAGAAGTGCTCCTTCCGTGTGCTTTCAGACAGGCTTTGTGCTTGTGGTAAGCAGAGTGCTTTCAGTGACTGCACTTGTACATCTCTTCCACTACTCACAAGTACAGATATTCCATTAAAAATTGAAGAGAGGGGAGGGAAGAAGAATTCTGAAATCAACCCCTCGATTAGATAAGGGAAGAGTTAATTTCAAAGTACTTCATAGTACTTTTAAGGATAATTTGGTTCTATGCTGTGGCTGTGAAACAATCTTAAAATAACTTGTCAATAACTGCATCCTGCAGAGCTAGAATAGGAGCTTCTGGGTTTAATGAAATACCTGGCAATCAAGCTTCCTATGCCTTTACTTGTAGCTGAAAGCATGAATATAAACACACAAGTGAATGCTTAGTAACAGTTCGATTCATGTTTGTGATTCTGATACTCAGCAGTTGCTCCCAACAGGTGCCGCAGGTGGTCTTTTGTAGAGAGAGGCTCCAAGCTCCTTTGGCTCTTTCTTTTTCAGCAGAAGGGAAATGACTTTCTGCTATTTCTGGGTGGTTCTACTGCAGCTGGTCTTAATTTGCAATAGTTCTTAATCTAACCTGCAGCAACATCCCTATCTCTGGGTTGTTCTGCTCTTATGTGTTCCCTGTGTACTTGCCTGTGGTCACATAACTGTGTACATCAGTAGACTCCACAATTCATGACGTGAGAGTTTTCTGTGACAGTCGGGCTTTAATGCTTGCCCAAAACCTGCAGGAGCATGTGACTATAAGTGTATATGAACTCTCTTTCCTCTGTTCTGCAGAAGCAATGGCCTTGTCACCAGTCCTTCCTCCTCTGCTCTGCTGTGACATGTACCTCAGTGCTCTTCACCTTTGTTCCAGAAGTGATTTTGATGGGCAGGTAAGGAGAGACCTGATATTTCTTAAAGAGGTGGAAGGAGGATTACTTCTGTATGCTGTCTTTGAGCCCCAGGAGGGATGTGCTCTGCAAAGTCTCTGTATTGTACTTGAAAGAGAAATTGGTCCTTTTTCATGTACCTTCCATGACATAGAAAATGAAAGATAGATAAACATTCTTACTTACTACTATGAAGCATTTCAAAAATACGTATATACACTCATGTATGTACACTCTGTATATACACATACACAGAGTAAGATTTTCCTAACATCAATACATCAGTCAGCTTTAAGGAACTTCTTTTTTCTTTCCCTGTGTCATTTTTGTCTTTTATTTTCCATCAAAATGTAGCTTCTGTGAGCCTTAAGATGTTAGTTAGATAGGACTGATACCACAGAATCACAGAATGGCTGAGGCTGGCAAGGTCCCCAGGGTCCATCAGCCCAAGCCCTGCTGAGCAGGGGCACCCAGAGCAGGGTGCCCAGGCCCATGTCCAGGTGACTCTGTCATCCGCACAGCACAGTCCCTGGTGTTCAGAGGGATCCTGCTGTGTTCCTGTTTGTGCCAGTTTCCTCCTGCTCTGGCACTGAGCACCACTGACAAGAGCCCAGCTCCATCTTTGCACCTTTCCTTCAGGTACTTGTGGATGTTGATGAGGTCGTTGATGAGGACATTGAAGAAGGCCCTGAGCCTTCTTTTCTCCAGGCTGAGCAACCAGCTCTCTCAGCCTCTCCTCACAGAAGAGGTGCTCCAGTCCTTTGTCATCTTGGCTCCAAGTTGGACTCTTCCCACAGCGTCCAGATCTCTCATGCTGGAAAGGCCCAGGACTGGACCCAGCTCTCTAGAGACAGCCTCACAGCAGAGGGGAAGGATCATCTCCCTTGACCTGCTGCCGATGCTTTGCCTCATGAAGCCCAGGTCATCGTCATCCTCCTGTGCAGCAGGGGCACCTGGCTGGCTCTCATTCATATCATTTATTAGACACAAGTAGGAAAGGAAACATACCAGGCTTACTAATTTCTCAAGGAAGATAGGACCACAGACTTACTTAACCTTCCTTTTTCCTTGCGTTTGACACCTACTATGATTTTAAAGCATGGATTTTGGTGTTTGTTTCTGCATCTTGTCACTTCAGGTTCCTCAGCACAGGCAGGAACTCAGCGCTTTTGGTCCCTGGGATCTGATTTTGTTACAGTTTCCTCCTTTGGCCACTTGCCAGAAAATCACCTAGGAAACCCATGTACCAGTTGCCATGGTCACTTAGGAGAGAACACGTTTCCTTCTATTGCACAGTGTATTGGTACCAGGAAACCCACAAGCTTTTTGCCTGAGTAAGTTCAGTACGATGGGACTCAAAGAGCTGAATCCTGGCCTTATTTCATCTTTGAAATCCCCAGTGAGATCGCTGGAGCTGCAGAGTGTGAACAAGGGCAGAATGTGGCTTTCCATGAATATGCTCACAACAGAATGGTGAAATGACATGTACAAACGCATTGCCTTTGACATACTACCAACCCAGAGAAACTCAAAAATGAGCTAAATGAATAAAATGGAATCTTGTTCTTTCCCCAACCCAGGTGCATAAAAATTAATGAGCAAGAAAGCGTTCACCTGGAGTTTGATGTGAAAAGCACACTGGACTGCAAAAGCAGTGATAGCTGGTTAAACTGTAAGTATGACTGCACCAGCATCTTGTATTTAGAGATGGTTTGGGGGTGGCTGTGGAAAAAGTATAAGCAATAATATGAGTGCTTTTCCTGACTGCCAAGTTCCTGACTGCCACTGTGGGGTGAAAGGCTAATCATCTGGATGGGGAGCCAGGTGACTTCCTCTGAGAGGTAAAGAGATGTTCTTCAGAGTGGTGTGTGAAGACCTGAAGTTCCTTCTCTTTGCCATTGTATACACTGCAACAGAAGCATCTTCATGTCAGACATTGTATTCAGGCTGGGAGAAAGATAGCACATCCATAAAGCTTTTCTGTAGCTTGACCTTTGCCAGATAAAGGTTGTCACCTTTTCCCTTCAATCTCAAAGCTAGTTTCCTTCTGTGAAGTGCCATACTCACACAGTTCCTTACAGAAACAAGGTAACTCACCACAGGATCCAAGATCCTGATGAACCAGAACATCACAAAATGATAGAGGACATATCGCGATCCTGCAGAGTATCAGAAAAACTATTTCAGATTTTGCAGTAATTTTCCAGATCTGAAATTTGAAGCCCATGGGACTGCTTAGTGAATGGCAACTCTACTCCTTGCAATTGCAAATGAATGTCACAAAGTAAGAAATCTTCCTCCCCATTTACAGGTATGACCAGTCATAAGTGAATCTTCTACACCAAATCAGTACAGCTCCTGCTTCCTCATTTTTACTTTTCTTGACCTTCCATTCTGAAGCAAAATTGTCAGAGGAACAGTAGATCCAAAGTGAAATACCACATGAACAATTTATATTAAATTTGATGTTTCAGTACTGGGATGTAAGTGGAGCCAGGTCACTGCCAAAGCACAGAAGGATATGAACAGATCTGAGCTTATTCTGCCCAAGGTATGAGCTGAGTAGATACCAGTCAGCAAGTCCAGAAACTATGTGAACATGGTAGCATGTCTAATCTGTTGTTATTCCTGTCTAAGCCAATGTGCCCTTGCTACCAAAAATATCCCTGCATGCTATTTTTCACATTTTTCTGAAGCATACAGAAACTAAGTTGTACGATTGTACATACTGTAGTACATGTATATATAATGTATAATATATATGTAATGTACAATTATATAATATAAATATATATTATTAAAATTTATATATAGAATATATTTTTATATGTGTATATATAAATATATACATACATATTATTAAAATATATAAATATGATGCATATGTAATGTACAATTGTAATAGCCCATTAAACCATGCTAAGTGCATCCATGGAAGCTGTTGTTCCATGATCGGTCAGTTTCCTGTTACATGATACCCCTACAGACACCTAAGATGATTTTACTGTATTTGTATTGCCATCAGCAGCTTTCTTTCTCTTGAAAGCAGACAATGGTGCTCAGTAACTACAGCTCAAGTGAAGTGCTCACCTCTGCATTGATCACTTTTGTGTGTATCCCGCAGAGCTTTGGATAGAGTTACAGCTTTTTGCTGTTAACAAGCAAAAGGAAAAGCAGCTTTGCTTACATTAAGATACAAGTTCCCTTCAGAAACTTCTATCTACACCTTCATGACCTACTTTTTTTTTGCAGTGCCACCAGCATACCTTAGTACTGCAAAAATTATGAAGGTTAGGTCCTGATATGGTAAATTTTATGGAAATGTAACTTTCATAGCCTTCATCCTGCCATGTGTGCAATGAGGACTGGATGTGCCTCCAGACCCCCAAGAGTTTGTGTCACTCTTAGCGATTTTATTTTGGTGAGTGATACACTCCAATTGCCCTATGCATAAACTATTCCAGCAAAGTTTGATACTTGGCCAGGCTCCCTAATCTTTATTCACTTTGCTGGGAGATTACCTTCTTTCTAATTATCCATCCCTACACTGCAAGCATCTGTTTCTCTTAACTAGACAAGACTAATATTAATTCTGTTAAAGAAGTAAATTTCTGCTAAGTTTCTTTTTAATAATCCACTGTTTTCTGGTGGAGGAACTTGGCTTGGCTGTAGGAAGGTGCCGTATTAAACTATTTGTCACTCCTTGTAAAAAGACATTAAAAATAATTAAACAGCATGAAATGGATGTGATATTAATTAAGAAGAATTTAGGAGATGCCAGAATGTTGTCTGTCTGCACATTTTTCTTGGTTTACCTGGTACATGTACTTTAGTTTACATCCCATAAAACAGCATCACATTACTTTTTTTCCCATAAATTGTATCCAGTCCACATGATACCTAGATACCAAGCCTTAGCTAGCTACAAAAGAACTCTAGAGCCCTGCAATGGGAAGCCTTATGAATAAGTGCTTGTGACAGAGCCACTTTGGACGAGTGTCAGAGTTGAACCCATAAGAACATTGGGTAAACCCATTCCTGAACACCAGCCATGGTACATGCAGGACAGCACAGCTACAGCAAAGCACTGAGAAGTTTCTTCTCTGAGTAGCTCTTTCATTCTGCTCAGTGAATGAAGGGAGAGTCCCTTGGAGAAAATAGCATTTTATAACATAAATGTAGGTCGGATCATACTGTGAGTTGCAAAGGACTTTTCTAACTTGGAGATCCCTGACCTTACAGTTTATAAGTTTTTTTTTTCAACAGTTACCCTTTTCTGTGTATTGTACAAACTGGTTTTGATTATCCATGTAGTATTCACAGCATTTACAATACCGAAGGAGACTTCTATAGGGAGTTAGACGTGATGATAATTATGTGTCCCTTCTATCTTGGAATATTCTATGATTCTACAAAATAATTTCCCTTTTTCAATGAGTGATTTCAACCACTGAAATGCCACAGAATACGTTGTAACTGCTTTTATTCTCAGCCACTGAAAACTGATGTCTTGCTTCACACTCAAATCAGTTGCATCTGCGTGGCCAATTCTGTGCTTCCAAATGCAACTGGTATTCTGAAGGAGCCTTACTCATCAGCATACACATCTTGCAGCTATCTGTGGATGTGGTGGCATTAACTTCCTTTGCACTTGTCAGTGCACATTTATGCTGTGATTTAGCCGATGCACACAAATTTCAGAGGTGATAATGGTTGGTAAGAGTTCTTAGCACAAGGTCAGGCACTGGAGAAGATAGGCACAGTGCTTTAGTCAGACACAAGGGTGCTGGTCTGTCTTGGCAATGATCTTCCCTTCAATTTGCAGCAAGAATCTCCTTCTGAACCCCTACACCTTCTTCAGTTCACCTCAGTACACATAAAATGGATTTTCATTTGGTTTGTTTGAGCTTGGCTTAATTTCCCTAAGTGGAGGGAGACATCAATAGATCTGTCTCTCCTGCACCATTCGTGTTATTGCAGCAGATTCATTCCACTCGGGAACAGACATACCTATGCCCACTGGCCAGGCATCTGGGAGCCAGGCCAGGCTGGGCCCCAGCACAATCCTCATCCAGGTGCAGTGTGGTGCTTCTAAATATGCCTCTCTGGTTAGGGAAATCCTTCAAGTGTCTCCGATGTCTGTGGCCTTGGACATACACCTCTCCCAGTTCTGCAGTGGGCCCTACATATATGTTTCTGGGGATGATCTTCCTAGTGTGGCCTTCTAGGAATGAAGGAACAGTGCTGCTCTGTGACAGGCAAGTGACATATGAGCGTGCTGCCACACTAAGGGACATCAGACAGCACTATTTTTTAAAATTACAGGGTCAACACTGATGTGTTGATGGGGAGGTTAATGGGGAAGGAGCCTAGTATCAGATAAAGGTTTCCTCTGGTCAGAAAGGGAACAAACTGACTTGCAGAGCCACCTCCGGCTACACGCCTGACATTCCCAGGCCAGCAATAATTTTTGCCTTTCAGTAACATGATACAACATTTTGTTCTGGTTTTACATTTCTTTTTGTTGAAGAAGAATATTTCTGCCTCTGTAGTCTGACCTTTCAACTTTGATATATCCAGTCAGTACAAGAAGTTTTCTCTAGGAACCTCAGACCTTTGTAAAGATCAAATCTTGAAGTCAGAATTTCATTCTGAAAGAAGGATTCAGTAGGGGTTAGGTTGCATTAGCCTAGGGCTCGAACAAAATATCCTTGTAGCTGCTGGTCATAACAGCTGTTTTTCATTTGAAATAAAATGTAAGAAACAGTAAAGCTCTTCATGGAATTAGATAGCTGAAACAGAACCAGCTATTGCGAGGAACACAGCAATAGATACCATTGTAACACTCCAAGATAAAAGAGAATGCTTTATTTGGGCTGATTACAAATGCAGAGGTGTGGGCAGTGTGGTGAGGCCAAACTGAAAGAGAAGCAGTGAAACTATCACTGGCTAACACAGAAGCATCAGAAAGCGAAGGGATAACCAGACCAAGCATGAGGCACGTGGTCTTGTAGGAAGTCTACAGCTAAAGATGTCTTTCTGTGAGATCTCTGGTGGAAGAATTTTGAAACTGAGAGTGTTTGCATTTATCTAATGGCTTCTTTTTTAGTCCTTGTATGCTAATAGTATAAAAAATCAGAAAAAAAAAGAAAGATGACTTCAGCATCAATTTTTCTTCTTGAAGGAAAATTCCAGTGAGACCCCAAACACTGAATAGCAGTTTGTTCCACTGAAGCAAACACTGGTCTCGGCAGATGCTTGCTGTAACTCCAGTGGATTGAGTGGGGCACGGAAGCATCATGTAAGGCCAGTCAGTAGTTCTGAGTCTGAGTGTTAGATTCTCCTTTTAGACTGATGGGTTTCATTCTTATACAGCATCTCTGGCTCTCCTGAAGAAAACATATTCCTGTATATTCTGCAAAGCTTCCTTCTGGCTTCCCCAGATGAGAAAAATCTTTCTTTCCTGAGAGGTCACAGGGCCAGCATCTGTGGAGCAGCCTTTTGGCTGCACTGGTCAAAGTTTACAGAGACTCCACACATGGCAGTGTATAAGAAAGGAAACGGCTATTGCAGCAGAAGGCCTTCAGCTATTTGTGCAGATAAAATGAGTCACCAGAGGAAAGTGTGTATTAAAGTGAAAGAAGGTAGGAAGCTTAAGCCTGGAAGCACAGACCAGCAGCTCCTGTGAAGTTTGTTTGTGCATTCGTTAGCCTGATCGTTGTGGGACTAGTTAGTTCTTCAGTGAATTTCCATTTCCTAGAGCTCTTTGAAGCATTCTGTAGTTGCATACATGCCTGGAAATTCAGGCTGGACTTAGTATTTAAAATGTGTTTGTCATATTTGGAGCACAGAATGTGGAAAGAAGGTGCTGACACCACGGGGTACAGTCAGAAAGCAAAGCAAAATGGTGATTTTCTAAACATATGTTTTCATTAAGAATGAATTACCAGATGGTTCTGGCTGCTTTAGTTAGGGCCAGTGGTACAACGCACTCAGAAATTCAAAGGAGAGATGCTACTTCTTGTGAATAGAAAGATAAGAGCTTAGTAAAGAAAATATTATCAGAATAAATACAACAGTTACAAAGAAAAAAAATCTCCCCACTAGCTCCTAATAAAACTAGAAGATAGGTGATAGTTTTAAGGAAAACACAGGGCACGCCTTGAAATTTGGCAGTTTCTATTTACATTTTGGAATGTGTATGGCCATACAGATGTTACACACTTTGAACATCTGGGCATTCAAAAGTTACCTCTTCCTGACTCAGGAATGCTTCCCATCACACAAGCCAAACTGCTGGGATCTGTGTGGCTTTTGGGAAGCTGGCATGCTGTGCATGCACACAAACAATGCCTTTCGGCTGCTTTGGGGGGCTCAGGGCCCTTCAGCTGTGACTGCTGGCACACACAAACATTTTGAAGTGGTCTCCATTTCCTGCTGTCACATCAACCACCTTCAGATATGGTCTCTGTGTTCAGTCAAGGAGCCAACTGTCTACTTGATATTATGCATAATTGGGTATTTTGAGGGATCTAGGTGAATCATATGGTTAATCAGAACTACAAATGAGCCCTTTCCGCAGTCATACGCAGGATGGCTTTTCGTGGAAACACAAGCAATTTATTTACAAGTCATTCAAGACCTATAAAATGATATGTGTAATAATGGCATAGAAATGGTATGTGTGAAAATGAGATTCGGTAAGCCGATTCTTCCCTATAATGGCATGCACTGTTGTCTGAAGCAAGCTGTTAACTCGGAAGTCTAAGCAGATGTTGCCTTAGTCTCAGGAGGAAGGGATGCTACTGGGCATTTCAGCTGGAGGGAAAGACCATTACACTTCAGAACTCTTTGCCAGTTCCTCCGAGATTAATAATTCCTGATGATTACTTAATTGATCTTGATCTGAGGATTACAAGGCACTGATAGGCTGAGAAACATTCTCACGATTGCAGAACAAGTCATTAACATATCAGGGAGCTGCATTAGAAGTAATTCAGGCTCCCAGATTGGTTAAGAGTACGTTTTATCTGCAGTGCCTACCTGTAAGAATCGAGCTTTATGGAGAAGGTCGGCATTGAATTATCTGGCATTGAATGTTTAGATTCTCTATGGGGAAAAAAAAAAGAAAAGAAAAAAAGAAGAAGAAAAAAAGAAGAAGAAGAAAAAAAAAGAAAACTCTTCATTAGATTTGGATAATTTTCTCTGTGTGTGTATTTATATAAATTTTCACAAATAACATGAAGTAAATTGTCAGAGGCTGATGTGAGGGTGGAGTACCTTTGTAGCACCAGCATTTTTCTGCGGAGAAATTCCTAGGGGAATATCTTCAACTGATATGCATGGAATTAGCTCCTGTGTCTCCGGATGTGTTGGGAAACAAACACCTGCTCAGTGTGTACATACGTACCTGTAATCTAGAAATAAACTTAAATTGCTACCATCCTAATACAAATATAATGTTTTAGCAATAAAATTAATAATACCAACTTGTCATGAACACACTACAAGAAAGAGTACACAGTTATTTTGTCTGGCACTTCTTAGTTTCCCGGTTCTGTTGTGAAGGAGCCAGGCTTGCAGGGCATGATTTTCACTGCTGTATTTAGCAATACGTGGCTGTCATGTTAGTTCCATTAAACACACAGTCACTCATGCATGCCCAGCGCAGGCACTAATAGCCACTTAACTAAAGTCACTTTTAGCCATAATTCATAGGTAGCCCTAGGGTAGCTCATTAGTTCTCTCTCGTTGCTATTTATATACCCAGCAGCTCTGTGAAAGATCTGGGGACTGTTTCTCGCTACCTGGAAGCAGAGCTGGAGCCAGGCGGAGCGAGGCGCTCAGCCGGCGGGTGGCAGCACGGGCTCGGCGCTGATACAGCCGGCAGGAGGAGGCGCAGAACGAGGCCGTGATAGTAGCGGGCCGCTCGTGGAAACGCTATGGGATGCAGCAGGTGGTGTGATCTTTCTCTAGGAAAATATGTATTTAATCGCTGCTTTTAAACTCAGGAGGCCTTTAGACAATTCAACAACGTCCAATATCTGTTGGCGTTTCGATGTAAATTTGACCGCGCACCGTCAAACATTTTATATGGTTTACATCCTCATGCACGCACACTGTATATAAATATATTGATTCAGTTCTCATACATAAGTTTTTTCAGTAATCAACACCAAACTCAGAATGAAGAATGCTCTGATATTTTTCCCCCTGTGAAGGATGAGAAGAGAAGAAAACACACAAGTCCCAGTCAGATTTTGGCTCCCAATCACTTATTCCCATGCTTAGTACATGATTTACAAAGGAAAGAAAAGCCCTCACTTGCACAAATGATCTTGCAGTACTGAAAACGCAGGTTTGCTGAGCCAGCTAGTGGGGTGCAACATTCAGCAATAGTGTTGTCCAGTTCATGAGTGTCTGGCAAACAGATTTCTGGAGAATCGTCCCAAAATGGGACATGGGGAGTCCTTTCCTGAGTTTCTGTGTACTGGAAGCAGATTTGCCACAAGGAGAGGCTGGCCTGGTGCTGTGGACTGTGCTGGGTGTACTGCATGGCACGAGGTATCATCAGTTTCTATTCACTCCTACAGATCACCATACTTTATTGAAATAATAATTTTAAAAAAGGCAAAATTTAACGTAGAGAACTATCCTGAACATTCTGGATAACTTAAAACACTTTTCTTTTGAGGTTTACTTTCTTCTCTTTCCAACGTTAGCCCACAAACCCATCTCAACACAGAGAAAATGGTATTACTTCATGGGTTTGTTTTAAAATAATGTATGTATAGAAATACATACAGCTGGGCCACTGTAAATTTCAATCCAGCTGAGGAGGAGCAGGAGGGTAAAGGAGAGGCTGCCAGGGAGCCTATGATAATTCCTTGAGTTTCATTCACCTACTGCTGTTAGAAACGCCCATTCAGACACAGGCATCCTGTTGAAGCAAGGTCTTTCTGGTCTCCACTTGGAGGAAAAACAGAAGTCATGAAGCCTCAGTTTGCTACGCCCAGCTACCACCAGCCCCTGGAATTCTCCCTCCTGGACTCTGCCAGGTCCGTTTTTGTTCCTTCAGGAAGGAGACCTCAGGTTCAGACAGAAAAGCGGCTGCTTCCAGTGGCTGTATGGCAACGCTGATGGATTTCACAGAGCCACAGAGAACCTCCAGGGCATAGGGTCGCCAAGTCAATGTAATGAGATGAACTGCTGTAGGAACTTACACTCGGCAACAGCAAAGGAAGTGGGACTAGGCAATAACATTTGGAGATTTTGCTCATTTGTTTGCTTTCGAATGCAAAAGCTGAGTTTTGACCATGAATCCAGGGCCTGGCATAACACCCTTCATTTGCCAAACACCTAAGTAGAAGCAGTTACCTTAATTAGGAGAAGAAATGGAGTCTGTATGAGTGATTAGAGCACTTTGTAAATAATCTCCCAGAGTCTTGTGTGCTGAAGTAAAGTAACCATGTTCAAAATGTTTTATATTTCACAGTCTTCCTCCTCAGCCACACAAAGAAATGTTATCTCTGTCTTCACTGTGACAGATTGGCACTTAATCTGACTCACTAGACTGCAAATCCATTTGTAAATGAATTCAGACAGCATGCAAGCATTATGCAGGAGCAATTCAGATCTTTGTTTTTGCCTACAAGGGAAATTATTTCTCAAGAGCTATAAAAAAAGAAGAGTTAGTGATGTTCCATGTCCTGATGTTGTCTTTCAGAACCCAAGTGAGGCTTCCCTCTAGTGCAGTACAAAACAGGTTAGATATTGCTTAGAGCGTGGAAGTAAGACACCCTCCTGCACTTAACTAGATGGGAAGGTATTTATTGTTACCTATTTCACACCTTCACACTAGGAATAGAAGATCAGTTTCCAATCATTCTAGAGTAAAGTTTTGAGGATTTGCCTAGGTCTGATGCTGGAGTATTTATTCTTCACCTTTCCATTGCTTTTGCTTCAATTCTGTCTAAACAAATTACTCTTGGTTGCCTCTACTCCTGGTAACATCTGTGGGCAGAGCTCTTGCTAACACTGTTGTACTGAAAAAACTGCTGTTAGTACAGATACCCATGCACCATTTGTGAGAAAACACATTCTTCCGGTAGCAAATCAAGCTAGTAGAAGACAAGAAGGGCATTGGTGATTTCATCAGTTACCCTGTAACCTTCAGCAGATACAAGGTTTGGGGTCACACTGGCATCCTTGATTATTGTGAGTCGAGTTTAAAATGAGTTAGCCTTGCAGAACCTGCTCTTCGCCAATCAACAAATGCAGCCCAGGATTTCGGTGGCAGCTGGGAGACAAACCTGGCTGCAGCCTTGAATGGTTCCTTGCCAGCTGACTTGTCTGTTGGCACCAGTGTGCAGCCTTGCGCAAAGGCTATTACTGGAAATGCATTCACTGCACTGTCATTGCAAAAGAATGTAACAGGATAATGGGTTATCGTTCTATTTTTCTTCTGTCATCCTTGTCAGGTAGAAGATTGTACTATGTCTGCTGTCAAACTATTGTAAAGTGGCATACGTTATTAATCTAAGTATATTACAGTGAAGACGTATATTAGACACTGCATCATTCCCAAGGAAGGCTTCCTACAAAGCCAGAGTTTTGTGTGCTTCTGGCTTTTGCATCCCTTTTCTGTTCTCTGTATCACCAGAAGTGAGACCCACCACCTCTGATAAGATCTGTTCTGAACCCTGAGAACAGTTGCAGTACTGCTTTGACTGCTGGGACGGAGAAACATTTCAGCTAAAAGCTGAGTGATACATGAAGTAATACATTCTCTGAATTAATATTCATGATGTTAAAGCAAGAGATTTCAAGATCCAAGATATACAGTAATGTATGTTCTCAAGAGTGTGCTCCAGTTGCTCAGTTTGCTTGATCTCTCTCATTTATTTGCATCAGTGTAAATCCAGGTAAACTATGTTTTTGGGATTTACAGTAAAGCAAGATAGAACAGCACTCAACTAAGTGACTTTTATTAACAGTAGTAGCAGTATAAACACAATTCAGAAGTTATTCAGTTCCAGAGAGAGAAAACATACTACAAAATTTTATCACTTGACTACAAATGGGATGTTCTGTTCCCACTCCATACAACACTATGTGTGCATCTTTACTCTGCTCTTCAGAGCCCAGCATAATATAATAGATCTTCAAAATGACTAATTCATTTTCAAAACTTGCATAGGCACATAGGTCAAGCCTTTATATCTAGGTGGAAAGATACAGGTTGAAATAAAACTAACCACACAGAAACTTTGAGTTCTTTACTTTTAGTGCAAGTATGTTGTGTGCTAGACTGATGTATAGCTGAGTATGTGCCTCTGAGTACATTCTTACTGGGTTAGAGAGCCTGAGACGTGGTTTTCTCTGAAAAACACAAATGTCTTATTCAGGCTAAATGAGGACAGCAAGAAGTCACAAACTATGCAAGCCCAAGGAGCTTCATTGTTAAAGTAAACTGCATGGTATGAAGCATCAATAAGAAATGAAGTTGGCTGATCAGAGATCTAACCATCATATTCAGAGGACCTGAAGATTCATCATATTCAGAATAACCTGATGATGTTATCTTTCCCCATAACTACTGCATGATTTGCACTAGGCATCACAAGACATGCAATCTGATCCAGACTGCCAAAAATGAGAGCACAGATTCCTATTCAACTGGTGTATATCAAAGCTGTTACCTGAAATCACACCTGAAAAGTGATCTAGAAAAGTTCAGTGATGAAGCAGGAAGTAGTCCAAGCCTAATTGGTGGACAACAAAGAAAGGCCAACCCCCTACTTGCCTCTTTAAATAAGGCATCCATATTTTGTGCAGTATCTCATATACCACTTGTTCAAGAACTGAGAGAGCAGGCTTCAAGTCTTCATCTTAGTTTATGTTAAATGAATTCATGATTTAATGCACAGCGTTTCCTTGATGATTTCACTCACTGATCGAAATTGCTCGTGACTTCTAAGCACTTTATTTATACAATAATTACTTTGATTTTCATTACGCTTGATTCATGATTCAGTTGTTTCATTGTATCTAGTTTCCCTAAAGTTTGAATTATTCCATTCAGATTTTAATTGATTTTGAACTGCTGGCTTAATAATTTTCAATAAAAAGTCTCAAATCCTGCAGAGTTGTTTTCTTTCACAGCTACAACATATGTTCACTGAGTATGGATGATCTGAAGGAATCTCTGATGATGAACTTGAAAGTCATGTTCCCTTTCTGATCTTGTGGTCGCTGGGCACTTGGCTCACATTGCGGTGGGAAACAGGCACCTACTGTCCTGGCTGGCTGAGCATTATCCTCATTCACAGATGAAGGAGGTTGGTCTTCCAAGCACCTGAGTCAAATTAGAAAGCGGAACACATTCCTAAGTCAGGGAATCTGTTCTGAAAATGTTACTTTCATTTCACTCAGTACTGATAAAATAAAATCTCCTAAGTCACGCTGATATTTCCTCAAATTTTGCTCCTGCACCAGAACTGCATTCCCGCCCAGCAGGGTGGTCTAGCAGAGCCTCTCCTTGGTAGCTGCATACCTCTGGTGGATGTGTTAAGGTAGCCTGCTGGTGCACTGGTACTGGAATGTGCCAGGTTCAGCCATGCAGGGCTTCTCCATGCAAAGCTGTGAGCAACACCAGTCTGGGAAATCAGAGTATCTGAGTTTAATGAGCTTTCCTCCTCTACTCATGAACACTTGAGCTCAAAGATTTAAAACACAGAGAACCAAAAAACAAACAAACAAAAAACAGTCATTTAATATTAATAGCTTATATTTAGAACATTATTATGTGTTATGATGTTTTAATGATTAATGATTAAATGAAATGTTGACTCTCTAACTTAAAAAAATGGAGAATGATCACAGAATACTTCTGTCAGAGGCAGCAAATAATAATGTCAGTAACACTCACCCTCTTTGGGTACTTTGGCAGTTACCTTGGTTCCGCATCTCCCTCTAGCAGTCATGGCAAAGTGAAGCGATGGCTTCTTTGCTTTCCATGGGCCTCCTTCTCCACGGCATAGGCAGGCTTGCTGTGCAGGTCTGGAAGGCCTTGACATGTGGATGTGTTCACTACTTGTCCTTAGAAACATGACTGCCATGAGCTCTGCACAGTGCTGCTTTTTGTGCTGGCCACGGAGGTCTCCACTTACCCCTCCTGTCCCTCTGCAGTCCTCCTGCAAGCTGGGGCCTTGTCCTTTCCTCACCGTAAGCATCAGCAGCAGCGTGCGCTTGATGGCAGTCAGCTCAGGGCCACGCCAGGCAGCCAGACATGGGGCATCTGCTTGTGCTCTGTAGTCAAAAGGATTTTTTTTTTGTCCGATTGGACATTACTACTGCTCCAAAAAAGCTTTATTTTTCTTTTATTTTAGAAATACCTTTTTGCCCCTTTCAGAAAGCTCACCACATCACTATCTGTATCTATGTTTTACTTCTAACGATACAAAGTGGAGACAATAATAAAAGGTCCTTTCCTACAAATAAAATTCAATACAGGTCTATTTCAAATAGTGTGTTAAGCACTTCTGGGCTTACAATTGTATAACCACCAAAAAAAGTTGAATAAATATTAAATAAGCAACTGAGCTGCTGATCTCTGTTTTTCCTAAATGTCTGTATTTATGCTTTTGCTTTCATTGGAGCTTTCATATAAAAAGGAATGTTTGAGTCAAGAAGGCTCAGGCCCACACTGCTTCATAATTTACCATGAGTTATCGCTTAGCTTCATGAATCAGATGAAACATCATTTGCAAAAACAAGCATCTCAGGGCAAAACTGGAAGTGAGAAAGCTCATTCACTTTCTGATAAGATTGTCATGAACTGATCTGCCAGTGCTGGAATCACAGCCACTGAATGCATAAACTGTTTGCTTCTCATATGCAAATATTCTCTTACTTGATCTGAGAGATTAAAAGAGGCATTCTAAATGTAGGTTTTTCGAGGTCCGAGATTAATGAGAAATTCTGATGAATATTATTGGCTAGATATGACATTTAACACACATTAATGTAATCAATCATTTAGGGCATGTAGGTAAATTATGGTGATTATAACACAAGGACACGTTGCAAAGTTATTTCATACATGGGGGATTTTCAAAGTCCCGCATGATGACATTGATATAGTGCTACTACTCTGTTATAATCTTTGTATATTATTTAAGTGTAACAAATACTTCATTCATTGCCTGCCCTAAACTTTGCATTTGGTGACATTCTTGCTGCTGTGTTAATATCGGGTCTATTAAGCTGGACCTCATGGTCCATTACCCTTTCTTTAGGCCTGACCCCATGAAGTTTAAGGGTCTTGAGCACAGTGTGAAAAAGCAAAAGGTTTCACTCTCACCCAAGGAGCTCATTAGGACTTTATAGAAACACAAAAAATACTCACACAGTACCAACATTTGCACTGAGGGATACTCACCAGACAAACAGCCTGGTGTCAGGAGAAGCTCATTGTTCTCTTTTTCCAGGCCTGCACATCAATTTAGCAGGCTAGCTAAAGGAATCGCTCATTTGTAATCCAGCATTTCAGCCTTTGTAGGAGAGATTCATTTGCCAGCATCTTTTAACTTTGCTTCCTTGAAATTCCAGTTCCACTCGGAACGGTACTTTTGAAAGCACTGAAATCCATTGGGTAGAATTGCATTTGCAAAACACTATAGCTGCATTTGGAGGCTGTCATTGTTTGTCATTGCTGTTTCAAGGCGAGTAAACAGTAATTCACAGGATGTTTTTAAAAGGCTTCTCTGCAAATCCCTTATTGACTAAGGGCCAGGCTGCGCTCTGCTTACCTGCCTTGAATAGTGCTCCTCATCTGCTGGATTTCGGCTGAGTTTCCAAAGGAACAGGGCACTACAAAAGATGTGTAAGGCTGTCAGAGTCCAACCCTAACCACTATAAGAATAAAGAACTGCTCTCCTGCCATTAACCAATCCATTTGCTCTGCTTGGGCCACAGTCCATCTGTCTCTCTACCTGTCTCTACAAAGTTTCAGCATCCTGGTAAAGGCCCAAGGTACCATTACTGGACTAACCATGGGTTTGGGTTCAGAATAAAACGTCTCCCTCTATAAGATGCTGGATTGCTAAGGCTTTTGCAGTATTCAGCCTCTGTGTATAACAGTGTAGGTAGTGACTCGACCACATTTTGAAATGATTTTTAAATCACATTGTTTTCTTTGAAAGCCAGTGCTCATTATGCCATGCCTCAGGCATTAGCAGGCAGCTCGCTGAGTGGCAGCATTTAGCATCATGTTTAGAACGTCCATACTTTTTTTAGAGACAGTTATAACAGACTGGCAAACCAAAGGGACCCACTCTGCATCAAATCCAAAGGGATTTTTATTTTTCAGGGGAATGGGAAAGCTCTGCAAATAATTTTGCCTGGCAAAGATTCATAGAATCATAGAATGGCCTGGGTTGAAAAGGACCTCAAAGATCATCGAGTTTCAACCCCCCTGCTGAGTGCAGGGTTGCCAACCACTAGACCAGGCTGCCCAGAGCCACGTCCAGCCTGGCCTTGAATGCCTCCAGGGATGGGGCATCCACAACCTCCTTGAGCAACCTGTTCCACTGTGTCACCACTCTCTGCATGAAAAACTTCCTCCTAATATCTATCCTAGATTGGTTTTAGTACTTCGTCATAAGGGATCTTCCCATTAGGAGAACTCTGGTGATTGCCCACATTCCGGGTGTAAAAAATGTACAATTGACATTAAGATAACTTACAAGTTTGCTGCTGGCCAGGTGTGGGAAGCCAAAGTAAGGGAACTGTTGTGTGTACAGAACTGGCATCTAGGTGGAGCATCCCTCCTATTCCCTGACACTGACGTACATTATGCTATGAAATCAGTGGAGAAACACTTGCATTTGTTACTCTGTTTTAATATATTTGCAACACATAAGCAGCTCTGAATTACACCTGTGGATCTTCACTGTGAGCAAAACTAGTTCTGTTCGTCAGCTGGAAGTTTCCTTCTCCAAAAAGCCAGCATGAGAGTTAATTTGGCCCCACTAATGCAGGTAAAATAAGTACAAACAAAATAGAATGAGGAGAAAACAACATATCTCTTCAGGTCCTTCAAAGTGGGCTTTAGGGCACCAGCAGAAAGCAGGAATGTTGCACATTTGCTGACATATACATTCATAGTCAGCTCTTGGTCAGTGAACCCTGTCTGGAAATCCAGGTACGATTTATTAATGGTCATTGTATACCACACAAAAACCTGTTTGAGAATCACTACAAACCAAAATCCTGGGATCTCCATAGCTACTGATTGGTAACTTTGTAGCTACCGTGCCATCTCCATATAATCACCACTTCCATATAACCGCCTCCTCTTGAGGATGACAGCTCTCAGAATTCCCCAGATCCAACCCCAATTGTTTCATCTCAGCTTACATTTGCTACGCCAGAGTATTTAAGATAACTTTGAAAGGAATTACAGGGGGAAGAAAATAATAGGCTAAAGGAAAAATCACGTGCCTCCCTCAAAGGCAATTAGAAGAGTGAAGAGAAGTGCTAAGAAAATACAATGAAGTGAGGTGATAGAAGAGGGAAGAAACCACTGGTCATCTGGGCCAGTCAGGACAAATGAGAAGTTCTGAAGACAACAGTCACCTACAGCTTCACAGCATCTTACACAAGTGGGAGGGCCAAGGAACCAAACACAGAATTATTACAGAAATTTCAGCACAGCCCTGAACAGCAGCATGTCCAAAATGTCTCCTGTGAGGACTCACACTGTCATGCAATATCATGGAGTTTATGCTGCACAGCTTTTCACAGCAGATCATGTTAACTTGGTATTGTTTATAGTTGGATTGCAGAAGATGCAGAGCATGTACACAATCTATTTTGGCTATTTCTGCTTTGAGGTTGCAGAGGAAGAAGGCATGGATAGGAGTAGCACTTTCAACAAGCAGTGAATGTCAGACTGTGGTGTGGGATTTGGGCCTTTGGCTTCCAAATCTATTTAATCAAGGACATGGTCACACCACTGCAACCAGGAAGGCTCCTTGAGTGATCACATCAATAACATCAGATTTTTGTTTTGTTCTCTCAGAAGTGTTGCAAACAAACAAATGCAGAAACTGTACTTTCAGCTGTTGTTTCTTTTAATTACAACACAGAAATAAAGTTAGGTCAGCAGCTAACTGAACTGAGTCCACTTAAAGTCATTGCTCTTCAGTAGCAAAACTATATGGCTTGAAGGCTCATTATATAAAACATAGCATAAAGATCACTAGTAGGTCGTTGACAATTTCAGTGTTTCCTGTTTGGATTTTTTGGCATTTGAACACGGAGAGGCTGCACATCATTCTATCAACACTTTTCAGAGTAGCATTTTTACATTAGATTTAATTGTTACTTGCAATAAGCCACATCTTTACCCCAAGTTCTGTTGTGAACATCAGAATTCAAGAGATAATAATGAGAGGCAAGCCCTTTGTGAGTCAGAAGCTAAAAACAAGTACCTGGTAAAACAAAATTAGCAAGAACATATTAAAATCTTACAGGACAGGACCTTCACTGCTGTGTTTCCAGGGTCCGTGCTCGGAGAGTACTGCTGAACTTCAAAGTTTTCTTCAAACTTACTTGAAATAGAAATCAAGGTTACTAAGCGCTATCACTCTATAGTCAAAATGTACCTAGGGCTAAATGAAACTCATACCAATTTTTCTATCTGCATATACAGCTCAGGGCACAGCGAACCCTGTGTGGGTGATCTCTAGACTTTAATTATATTAATATAGACTTTATATTATAGACTTGAATTATATAATGTAGAATTTAATTATATTACCACTAATAATGTAAACATAATATGTTAAGTATGATATAGTAACAGTACTTATGAAAATGAATGGGGCAGCTAGAATAGGTATGAAATAAATTAGGGCTTTTTGTGTTACTTTTATAAAAAATAAACAGTATGCACAGAACCAACAAAGGATCATATGTGAAAATGAATGAAATTCCATACAATGGTAGAAAAACATTTGGTAATCAAAGACACGAGATGGGCATTGAAAGAGTAGTAGGCTACTTTAAAAAAAAAAAGTGGTATCAAATGGCAAAAAATCATAAAGGCGTGTTTAAATAACACCAAAGGAAAGGATGACAGCATCACATCTGAAAAGAAGTAGAGATTTATTGCATGAGGCAGAAGAGGTTGGGCAGAGGCTCCAATAAGGGCAGATGATGCTAGGATATTAAGAATGTCTGTTCAAGAAGAGTTAAGAAAGTATTCTGAAGCATAGGCACAGCTCTGCTACCTACAAAAAAGCCAAAGAGATGACTGGACTTTGAATAAAAGCAGAAAATCATTTTTGTAAGACAGAGACAATAGCAGGAAAAGCTCCACATTGTCAGCAGCTGATGAGCTATTGCCTGTTACTGTGAAAGAGAAGATGCTGTCGTATGACCATCAATATTCTATTTCAAGTTACTTGAAAGAATAAAAAACGGCCCTTCTACTGAGGATGACATGAAGACAGTCAGCAAACAACATACCTATAAACCCTGCAAAGAATCTATTTGATGATCAGTTCTGGCCTTTTGCATTCCCAACTAGAATAATAACTTGGGATATTATCATTTGCCCCACAGTGAAATTTCTGGCAAATATTGGCCCTGAAATAAGATGAAATGTTTCATTTTGATCACAGTGATTACATTATACAAGTTAGCATCTGAATGCCTTTAGGAACCAATTGCCTTTAGTAGCAAAAGGTGTTTTCAGTTTTGTTAATTAACTTACTATTTTAGTATTTTCAAATGAGTATTTTCCAACCCTAACCATTTTGTTAGGAAGTGTTTGTCTAGCTGTACTGGCTTGAATACCGAAAAGTCAACAATTCTTACACAGCGCCATTGAGATATTCATTCTTCTGCAGGGTAAAAAAAATAAAAAATTATGTGAGCATGTGTGGAAGAATAGATGAAGTAATTGTATACAGGGGTAGGTGCTATGCAAACACCTGGCTAGATTACAATCTACCTTAATTAATTGATCACATCCTTCTGACTTCTATTTCAATTAGCTGGAAACAGGGGTTAAATAGGGGTTACTGGACACAGTGGTGTGCTTTTAGATAGGCAGAGCAGAATCAGAGTTCATATGCATAGCACAGACTGACAAAGAGCGATAACTTATGTAACATTCAGTAGACATGTCAGAAGGCCGTTTGCTGGCAATTACATCTATTTGTAACATGAGGATGTCTCCTAAACAATTTCTCTCTGTTGACCCCAAGTCTCGGTTAACTAATCTCCACTTTAATACATGCAGTCCAGATATAAATTGTTGCATTAAGAAAAAACACAACATAAAATCAACCAAAAATAAAATCAACACAAACCCAGGAACTTAAATTCTTTCAGTAATTATTTGGAAAGATAATTGGGAAACGTATGAAAGGTATACACTAGAGAGCCTGGAAATATAAAGGGAAAATTGTGTTTAACTAATGTAATTAGCTTCTTCATGGGAAAGTCAATGAAAACTGACAGGTGTGAAGTAGGAGACACCCTAAGTTGACTACAAAGAGGTTTTTTAATTTAGCATCGCATAAAAGATTGATATGTAACAACATCAAATATGGTATTGATGGTGACATTTTACACTGGGGAAAAACAGTTCCTTAAATGAAATAAGAGAGTAGTATTAAGTGGATATAAATTGAAGGACATCATAGGAATTATAATTAAGTACAGAATTTTTGCCAGTAAGATATAAGTCCTCTGTAACAGACGTGCATCTGTGCAAAGTAGGGGAAAATTGATAAGGCTTGATTTATTGAAGAAAATGAATGGTTGAAAGTGTTGGAAAAGATAGATATTTTAAAGTAACTGTCAAAATTTATTCTCCTATTTCTGCAAAAATAAACAAAATATTTTTTTGAGTAATAGCAGAAATTCAACACTGCTTGACACTTGTGAAAATTAGGATAGTAAATAGGTTTTTTTTGCTGTTTATGTGGAGAAGAAAGTATAACTAAATATCTACAGCTTTGCATGTTGATTTGGCATCACATTAAAAGCAGACACTTAAATGCTAAAGTCATTGAGTGCAGGTAATAACAGAGTGCATCTCACAGCATTGCACACTGTGATCCCATGAATTCCATCACTCTTAAGATATATAAGGTATAACAATAATCTTTAGTGAAACTAACGTTATTAACATGTGCTGGGAATAATGTTTCATGTCAGGAGAAAGTCATTGATACACCAAGGCAAAGACACTGTTCCAATTTTAAAATAAATATTCCTAAAATAGATTATAGTCTTTGTACTAATTTTGGCTTATGAACTTTCCCAATAAAATATCCAAACTGGGTAGGATCCAAAGCAGAAATGACACAGAACTTTAATTTTTTTAAGATTTGACTTCATAAAACTAGTGTGCAACTATGTGGTAAGGATGAAAAATACTGACATTGGTTCATGGTGCTTATTTGGTTAATTTCCAAAGAGAGTACCCTCATGATGACTACAGTCATTCTAGCTATGACTAGTTCCAACAGAATTCCTCTGAAATTTTAACCATATGCTTTCAGCCAGATCCTCATCAGACGTAACCTTCAAAGTGTACAGTAGTCCCCACTGCCTATAGAAGCGATCCACCAAACTTCTTGCCAGCTTTTGGGCAACCACAAAACCTGTATTTTCAAGAGCTCTGCGTTGTCCTATGGCCCCTGCCCATAGCCAACCCTCATGGCAGAAGTTGTGTCCAAGTGCCTGCCCCATGCCATAGGCTTCTTTGGGAGTCATATGTAGGTTCTAGCTTTGTCTGCACCTCTGGAAGGCCTGCTTGGTTTCGCAGAATCTGAGTGTGTACAATAGATGGAGAGCTTTAAGATTAAATACAATTGCTGGAGCCACTCTGAGCCAAAATACATTCAGTAGCAAATAATACCCAATTTTTTATGCTTTAGCCAAGAATATAGCTAGGTAGCCTTAGGTTGGTGCAAAATCTAGAAGTGATCCTACAGGAGAATGTGCAGACTCACCCCCAGGTCACAAAATGAAGCTTTCCCTAATGCCATCTTTCCTGCCCACATACCACCAATTCTTAACTGGGCTCAGTATGAGAGCTATGGATTGTGAAACACTAGATCAAAAAGCTGTCTTTTGGTGTATTTGCTGTATTTTGCTATCTGCAAATACAGGTTCCAAAAATTTTTACCTAGAAGATGCTTAAATACAGAAGGACTGGGGATCCCAGTCTTGCCCCAGTCCAAGGATCCCTACACTAGGGCTGTAGAGGTTCTCCAGAAAGATCGAGGAATAGCCTTTCCTCACCACACTCTCTCCAAAAGTCCACTTTACATTGCAAATGCTGTTACACGGAACAGTCCCAATTGCATTACTTAAAACTAGTTTGATCTTGCAACATAGTTTACGTAGACATGTTATTAGGAACTGTTCATGAATCATAGAATAGGCTCATCAGATAATTCAGGCTGTAAAGGACCACATAAGAACTCCAGTCCAATCTCCTGCTCAAAGCTGGGTCATCTCTGAGCAAAGACCAGGTTGTTCAGGGCTTTATCCAGTTGGGTCTTCAACATCTGCAAAGATCGAACCTGCACAGCTTCTCTGGGTAGTCTCTTCCACTGCCCAACTGTCTTCATGGGCAAAAAGTTCTCCCTTATACGCAGTCTGAAAGTCTCATTCCAATTAAGGCCTTCCTCTCTCACCATGAAGTGCCTCTCCTCCAGGCTCTGCTGAACTCGGTCCGGTTTATCACACCTTCTTGTACTGCTGTGCCCAAAATTGGATGAAGTACCTACTGCTGCAAAATGAGGAATAATTCCTTCCCTCAATCTAAAGGCTGTGTTCCTGCTGCTGGCTGTCCCTGCTGCCAGGGCACATGGCTGGCTTGTACATGGCTGCCCACTGGGCACCAAGAGCCATCACCTCAACACTATTCCCAGCTGGTCCCCCACCCGGGCTGCTGCAGGGAGCTGGTGCCCTGGGGCAGCACTGGGCACTTGCCCTCGCCGAATCTCATGTGGTTCCTTTAGTTCCTGTCATTCCCCAGCTTGTCCTTTTGGCCTTTCCTGAGGATGGATGCGACATTTGCCTTTTTCTAGTTGTTAGGGACTTCTAAGTCTGTAGGACCTTTCAAAGGCGATAGATAATAGAGAATCATGTTTTATACATGAGGACACAGTTAAACACAATTTGTTCCTATTTGCTATAGGAAAAAAAATGTTATAACAATGTTAGAAAGACATTACTTTGTTCAGACACCTCAAACGCAGAGGGTGAAATCGTGGCTCCCTGGAAGCCTACGGCACAGCTCCTGCTGCGTGTGGAGAGAAATGCAACAGCATTAATAGTTCTGTTAGGAATTGAGGTTTCCTTGCTCTGAAGTGTCTCAGCAAAATGAAGCTGTATTTGTCAAAGCAGTCAAAAGTGACTTTCATTTTTTGGAAATGTAGCTGTGTTTGCTCTAAGTGCAACTCAAAGCCCCCTGACATTCTCAGAAAGACTACAGTTTTTTAGATAGGATACTTAATATGCAAATTTTTGTAATTAATTAGCCATGTTATTGGAGGGAAAAATCCATAATCTGCAGGCAGCTTCCAGCTGCCCTCCCATTAGGAAGGCTAGTGCTGCTATAACTGTGCTTGTTTTTTATCTCTGCTATTTTGCATTACTTTAACTGCCAGAGCAGATGAAATTCTTGGGAGAGATTAACTTTAAATTGATGCAACCGGTCATTTTTTCTAACTAATCTTAACAAACTACACAGACTTCACTGCTGCAGGAATGCTTGGGCTCTGCATATTTATTTTACTTTGTTTAACTCCCGAAGTTACTTTATCTGAAATTGTCTTCCTACCTGGCAATCAAAGAAATGGTGGGTTCCTGTAGGGATTAAGTCAGGAAGCAGTTTTTAACAACAACAAATTGAAACGTTTACACAAGGAAGTGTTGCTTTTATAAGTGATGGGAAACTTCAAATTTGATTACAAGCAACCTTTGGCTTCCTATCTGTTCAACAATAGGCCATGTTGTTAAGGGCAATTTCCATGCACAGCATGTGGGTCCCATTTTTTCATCCTTAGACATGGTTGTTTACTGTTCAGAACTGTTTATGCATTTTAATCAGGCTTATTCAGCAGCCCTTAATAAATCACTACCAACTGAATGTACCAAAACAAGAACTATTACACAGGATTTGTTCCCCTCACGCAGCATTTGCCACCCTTAGGCTCTACTGGGTATAAAAATAAAGAGTCAGTGGGTAATTGAGTCAAAAGAATAAGTATTAGACATATGATTTTAGTGCCTTTTGCTGAGCCGTTGCCTCCAGCAACTTCCGTTAGCTCCAGGAGCCTGCCTTTAAATTCAGCCCAGGCCAGAATGACTTAACAATTGGAACCTGCCTTCAGCTCATGGCACTGAAAGTCTTTTTGATGGGATGAAGCTGACAGCCCAGTTCCTGCCTGGCAGACGTTCACATGAGACAAGACTGAATTCATATAGATAAGTGCTTCAACATTCAGGTATCTGAGGCACTGGGAACAGCCGAGAGAGCGCTGTGGGTGAGAGGCTGGTATACACAAGGAAATGTATCTTTGCTGCTCTTTGTCTTAGTTGCAACCAAATATTTTTTTCCATAGTCTGGTGAATAACAAAAATTCAGAGGAATTTTAAAAAATCAATAGTGTTCTGTGACAGCACTCAATCATTAAAAAAAAAATCCAGAAATAAAGCCACTTAATTTTAAATAAAAGAGTTTCTAGTCTTATAGATTTTTCCAGTCCTGCTTTTACTAGATTACTTCATATGAAAAACAGGGGAATTTTACAGACCTATAGATTATGCACAGTAAAGATGGCATGGTGCCCTATGCACATCAAAGAGTTATGCCTGGGGAAACAAAAAGAGTAAAACACAACAACTAAAAGGGTTCCTAACACATAAAGTAAACTGTCCCAGAAACTACAACTGAAATGCAAAATATCATTCTGGAGATTATTTTGTAGGGCCCTGGCCTCTCTGACAATTTGCCCTACTGAAGAAAAGGGGAGAAATTAGAGTGGCTAGATTTGAGCTCTACTATCTTTGTCTGAAAAAATCTTATTTCCCTTTGGGTCAGTGTGCTTGATCAGGCTGCCTAGTCTCTATGCTGCTTGTAGCAATAAAAGCTTTGTCTAGCAGCTCTGCAAGACTCCCACCTACTCTCCTGCTGGACCATAACCCCCAGGCAGCTTCACAGTCCTTCTCTTTTCCCCTCACCCCCAAATGTTCATGAAGCACTTATGCTTGTTTCCAAAGAAGCAGGATGTTTGGGAGAGTTGTTTCAGTCTGCTATTGTTTACTTTGATAATGGAGAGTTCCTTTACAAGGAGAAAAATTGCCACAACAAAGTGAAACTCTGATAGCTAAATAGTGAGTTTTCCTACCAGAAATTAGAAGGCCCAGTTCTCTAAAAGCTTTACTAATATGAACAATTACCTTGATTTCAGTGGTGCTCAGCAACCACGACCAGCACGGCATAGAACCCTTCAGCCAGTTGGATCAGGTAGGCTCAAATCTGTCAGGAACACCAAAGCGAAATGCTGCTGTTTTCTTCAGCAGAACCTTGGTTACGCTGACAAAGAAGATGGTCCCTGAATTGTGCAGTTACAATACCAAGCAGGCAACTGCACCATTCTTCTTTTGAAAATGGACTGCAGTCATTCTGCATGCAGAAAGAGAAAAGATGTCTGTAGATAAATGATTCAACAACAAATACAGTTTTATCTAATTGCTTGTTACTAAGCAAAATGTAGGTAACCCTGTTTCTTGTACGTCGTTTACAAAACATGTCTAGCTCAGAACAGTTGGACTCAATTATCCTTATGGGTCCCTTCCAACTCGGGATATATACTATAATTCTACGATTCATATTCTTCTGTTTGCTCTGAGGTTAGGTATCTTTTCTATATTATTCTGGTAACAAGTTTGCTTCTCTCAGTAAAAAAAAAAAGAAGAGAGAATGGTAAAGAGAAACAGCCCAGCAGTTCTTATGCAATGGTACCTGAATGAAACTTTTGCTTGAATAACTGACAACAAATTTGCTTTGTAAATGTTTGGTTGAGACCTTGCTGTCAACATTTTCCTTCTTTCACAACTGCAGAAATGATTTGTATTTTTCTTCGCCTTGAAATTTCATTACATGACCTAACACTTCTGTTAGAAAGTGCCAGAATCATTCAAGTCAGCCACGTGAGACCTCTCCAAACCACGAACCTTCACCTCTGAGGGTAAAACACTTCTGAATGCAGTAGCCCATGTTCATACGCTCCCCTGCATTATGTTATAAACTTTAAAAGAAATTGATGATGTCAATGAAACCAAGTGGTAAATGTACATACACACACTAATTCTCTGCCATTTCTGTGTTAACAATTACTTGTAATGATTAAGGAACAACGTTTAAAAAAATTACTGAGTTTGTTCTTTTCATTATTATTATTATTATTCTATCATTATTATTCTATCATTATTCCTACTTTATCTTCCATTAAGACACATCTTCTTAATATTCTGGTATCCGATTTCTTTTTCAGTCTCCTTCTGTCTCCTCCTTATTGTAGAGCCCTTTTCGGTACAGTAAAGAAACAAGCACATTGATTAATACATATGCAGGGAATAGAAGAAGACTGCCCATCTGTTCCAGTTACTTTGAGACACTCACCTGTGCTAGCGCTGTGCAGCAGCATGCCGCACCCTCCTCCCAGCTGAAGATGTTCAAGCTTTGGAAACTGAGCAGCAGCAGTAAAATAGGAAACAAAATGAAGAAGGACCCCTGGAGACAACAGGGAGAGGAAGCTTCTCGACAAGGGCTAAATAAAATAGTGACTCTATTACCTTTAAACTACTGACAGGTATATATTTTTAGAAAGACATTTAATAATTTAGTCTTTTGCTGAAAATACAGCCTGCAACTGTGATCTATGAGAGGACCACAGTGATCTGACTGCAGAAATTGGTGGTACTTTTGAGCACTACATGGATTTCACCTGGTTAATCCAATATTGGAAACAATTCCCTGAAATGATTATGCAAGTCTCTAACTGCACTTTCCTAAGATGACAAAGGTACACAACAGAAGTTGTATGAAACACCTAAGACACTGAGAAACACCTTGCTCTGCTTTTCGTACCACCAGATGTGCGAAGTATCAACACTGCTGTGTGGAGAGTAAATCACACCCAGGTATAGAAGATGATGCTGGACAGACTATTGGAAAAGCTCTGTGTTTCACATCAGCAGAGTTGTAAACACAATTTGTTCTCAGGAATATAACTTATCTTTCAAGAGCTCAACATATGTTTTATATACTTCCTTCTCGATCCTTTGTATCAGACTGGGAGCAGTAGATCCTGCTAATGTCTAATCGAACATGAATTATAAGTTCTATTCTATAAGCTGTATTTCACATACTCCACTTTACTCCTGGTATGTCACAAAGCTGAAAAAAAAATCCAAACTGTGAAAACGAAATTCCCAATTAAAACCCTTTAGGACTGCAGTTTTCCACATGTGGATTCTGCAAGGAGAAGCATAGCTATAAAGTTTCGATCACATCCTTATAGCTAGTTCTCAGCATGAGCTAAAATCATGCATGGAAGTCATGGTGCATGCTGCAGTAAGAATTTGTGCACATCTGCAACATAGCTTGACAAGGAATCGGTTCCTTTTCACACTTCAGCATTTCACTTCTGTGTGTTTTTTTGCAGCTTGCTGAGATCTAATGGCAAGGCAGATTTGACGGAAATGACTTCAGTCATTTGAAACTGAGCTCTTGAAGCTTTTTATGGAACTGGATTGAAAGAATGCTAATTCCATCTGTGTTTCTTAAGAATGATGGTGATTCCTGAGCACAGCAGAGTTTCCTGGTGAACAGTTAAGTTCAGCTGGGATTGCTGTGAAATGCTTTAGCTAAATCTAGACTTCTCAAAGGCCTGACTAACCTGGCAAAGTTTATATTGCTTTCAGGATATCAGGGCTGTAAAAAAAATCACAGCAGGAGGTAGGAAGAGAAGCAAGTGTCAAGGAGAACTGCCTCCTCAGAAATTAAAACGGCAGCAACAGGGTGCCCCAAATCTTGTAATGTTGTGGGCTGGATGCCAGTCCTGCTCCTCCCTTGAAAGGCAGCCCTGGCTGGCAAGCTCTGGGAGCCTTGCAAGTGGCGTGTGTGGGCAGCTAGAGCGGAAGCCGTGAGGAACACCAGCCCACCCAGGCTCTCTTTTAGGCTGCCCCTTGCTGCTGCATACACAGCAAGGAGGCAGTGGAATTTCTTACTCTGTTTTCTGAGCCCTGTCTGTGCCCCCAAACATGCTGAATATATTCTATCACAAATGGAAAAAATAGTGGCCTGTGACAGGACCAGAGCGTGCAAACAGAATTTTCCTCTCCTTCTACATCCTGATTTTTCTGGGGAGAGATTCTGAAGGCTGCATGTGGGAGAGTACTTCAGCATGCGGTGCAGGTGACACTCCTCCAGCAAAGCCTGTGCAGTGCAAGTCACCGCAGCATTTTTTGGTGTGAGACGTGCTGAAGAGGTCAGCTTATGCCAGGTTAATGCTTCAAATCATGCAGCTGCCATACTTCGTATTTGAAATGTGTTCTAAACTTCGTTCTACAAAAAGCAGCAGGTGTAAACCAGAACAGTTTAGTTTATGTAGAAATAAACTCAAGGTCAGAATTTAAACTCCTCCTGCAGAGCAGCACGTGTGCCTCCAGTTTACTGTGTACCTGCTCTACTTCTGTCCCTGCTCTTCTGTGGTGTCTCTGGGCTGGAGCAACCCAGAGTGATTTGTACCCATGTTAGCAAAACATGATACTGAGAGGCCAACCCAGTCCAGGACACTCAGCCTACCTATATACCAATATCACTAAAATGTCAGTGGAGTGGTTTTTGAGCATGGAGGGGAAATTTAGAGCAGTAATGGCTAAAAGCTGATAGCAGCTCTGCATTGATGTCACAGCCTAGCCTGTGCTTGGCAAGCCCGGTACTATTCTGCAGAATGTACTTTTCCACGCTGTTGTCTACCATGCTTAGGTAAGACAAAACAATACAGGACATCTATTTCCAAGAGTGTGGAAAATACATCTCACTTAGAAAACGACAGACAATTATGTTATTAGAAGTGAGGTCTGACCCTTAAGCCTAAGGCATTTAGTAAGAGAGAATTTCAGGATCGATCCCAAGAAGCCTGCGTATTCTCTTGTAGGATTCACCCATTTTTCCTCCGGCTGGAATATGTCACGCCAAAGCTTACAAGCAGAAAAGTAGAGAGCATATGGCAGTATTTTTTACTGGAAAAGCTAAGTTGGAAATCATTAATAACTGGTTTAAAATAGATGTCTCTAAAGTGGCATATAAAGAATCCAGTAAAATTATGACTGCGTAGAGCTGCCTTTGGCATGCCCAAGCAAACAGAGCATTAGAATTACCTCATTTCTGTCTCCTGCAAGTGTGTGTCTGTTTCTGTATCAAGATCCCTGCTCTTGGCTACATGGAATGAAATGGCACTAATACAATTGGCGTATCTCAGGCTGCCAAAGAGGAACACTGGAAGCATAGAGGCAGACGGCCCACACCACGTGAAGTCTTCAAACCGACAAGTAGCAGGTGTGCTAAAGTTTCTGTGTATCTGAATTTAATAGAAGGTAAAGAACACTTGAATGACTTATTTGTCTTCTTGAATCAACCTCAGACATTTTATCCACGCTGCCTGTACGTGCCTTTCATAAAACTCATAGTCAGAAAAAGCAGGGTGTGAGTTTGCCTCAGAGTAGGCAGGACTTTTTCCCTATTTGCATGATCCCTTTGAATTCCAAGGCTTCTCAGCTGCTACTGTCACAAGGTCCTGAAAAGTGCATCTTCTTCCGAGATAACCATGCTGCATGTCTACAATATAGTTCATGTAGTAAAATAAAAGAGCATCCCATTATCCTTTGAGTACCTTGGAGTAACTCGCTGGCATTGAGACCTAAGCCTCAGCAGCTTAAGCCTTCAGTATGTGTCTTAGCCAAGAACATTCTCCTTGTTAAATAGGGCTTGCAAGAAAATTAAATGTATGTAAATATGACAAAAAAAAAAAAAAGTAAATGTTGATTGAATCTGGTAGAGTGTAAAATAAGGAAATGAATAAAGAATTGTTTCTTCGGATTTTGTGGCTGACTGCTGCAGCTTACTGACTAGTCATATATTTGGCAATTATAGAAGCAAGTGAAACATGCCAGCAAGCCAGTAAGAAATTACTGGAAAGAAAGTTAAAAGGAGCATCTGACTGCTAATATGCATGCGTCCAGTTAAGCAAAGGAAAGATTTGTAAGAACAGTATGAACTAAAGGCAGAGGTCAGCTTAACATGAACTGGGGCTGAGAAGGAGATGCAAGGGAGAAACCCCCCCAGCTCAAGCCTGAAAATGCCAGAGAAAGGGCAGGAAAAGTATTATGGGGAAACTTTGATTTGGTTGCATGGACTTTGTGCTCAATACATTAAATAGTCTGCCCTGGCTGCATCCTGGACTCACAGTGGGAAAGGCGTAACAGAGTGCTGGCCATTTCATGCATGTTCATATACCTCATTCCTGAAGCTCTGCAACCTGAGAAGTGTATCTCAATGTTTTCCAGCCACCTCAAAACAAGTTAGGCTATCCAGTCAAGGAAAACTTTCTTCTGATTGAATCTGGTTAAAGCAAAAGTAATTTAATAGATTGGCAAAATTCAAATAGCCTAAATACCTTCCAAATTTGCTGAACCAAATGAAAAGAAATGGGAATACCATCTCTGCTTACTGAATGTATCAAGGTAAAAAGCATGCAATCACTTTCCAGCTCCCTGGCAAAGGATCTCTATATCACACATACCCAGGCTGTATTCACTGAAAAGAACTTGGGTTTAGGGATACCACTTGTTTTTACACTCAAATTAGTTCATACTTAGATCTGAACGAGTAATCTGAACTTTTTTGGACTGTTCTCTCAAGCTGTGGACAGATAATAACTCTTGGGCCTGACAGCACCTGGTTACCACATACCCTGAGGACACACAGAATTCGCTGACTGCTGCTCAGCAGGGCTACAGAGCTGTGCCCCAGGACAAAATGCTCAGAGGCTACCCTTGTTTAAAGAGTTCATTCGGCCAACTCTGTGCTACCGCCCTTACTTAAGCTATCTCAGCTGGCTTTAGCTCTCCCCTGGGAATCTCTTGAAAAAATAATTTTTATTTTACTGTCTTATTTAAAGCTTGGATAAGCCGTTTCATCATCTTCTGTTGGCACAGCTGTGGAGCCACAATATGAGATGGGAGAGAAGAAGGGAACTGCTTAAACTCATCGCAATGACTCAGTTGCACCTTGGAACCAGACAAAACCTGACATGAATTGTTAACTGATCGTGTGGCAATTGATCACACTCTTCCACCAAGCAGAGCAGTTGTCAAATGCTACGTGTTGTCCCTCTATTTCACAGAAATGTGCAACATGTTAATCATGCTGAACTACACAGCTGAGATTAACACAACAGTAGTCACTTTGGCATGAGAAATAGCTTCGGAAGAAACCAAACCCCGAGCCTGTCATTGAAGGCTACTGTCATTAACAACCATCTTTTGCTTGGTGAATACCTTTTATTCATGTAGCACAGCTGGATGGACTAATTGCACTTTCCCAAGTGCTGAATTATGGTTCTCAGCATCTCAGGCCCTTGGGAACTCTGTGAGAATTTGGTCAGTGAAGGGAAAGACAGAAGAAATCCTTCACTGTGAATAAATTTATGAGATGTAATTAGAAAGGCAGCTACTTGCAAAGTTCAAAAACAGGTGCTCTCCTGTGAGGACTTGATTCTTTCCCCTAGAAACATGGTAAATATATATCCCTGCATCTTCATATTACAATGATACATATTTGCTTTGAATATGCTGTTGGCAGCACTAGGCTAGATTCTGTCCTTTTCCATAGCAAGAGGCAACTCCAGCCTCAAAGTACACACAGGTAAAGTATTTGAATTAATATCTGGAGCTCACAAAGATGATGACCTTCAGATATGCAAATACAAGTGCTTAAGCTTGAGCAGAGAACATTCACAGAATGGGAGTATATTAGAGGGAAACTATTAGATATGCTCATTTTGTTCTTATTCTTCCTCATACTGCTGAAGATAGAAGATTGGTTCCGTGAACTTCTGGCATGAAACAACTCCACCCACCTTGGTTTCTGTTCACCGCAGATACCATCACCACGGTGCTGATGGAGGAAATGCCCAAATTCTGGCAGGACCAAGCTACCCAAGAATGTGGGGGAAAGCTTGGGCTGAGCAATGAATTCACAATTCCCAAGTTATCACCTGGCATCGCGGCAGTTCAATCACAGAATCACAGAATCATAGAATTCTTTGAGTTGGAAGGGGCTCTTACAGGTTGTCTAGTCCAACTTCATTGCAATGAACAGGGACATCCACAGCTACATCTGGTTGCTCAGAGCCACGTCCAGCCTGACCTTGAATGTCTCCAGGGACGGGGCATTCACCACCTCTCTGAGCAACCTGTTACAGTGCCTCACCACCATTATTGTAAAAAACTCCTTCCTTATATCCAGTCTGAATCTCCCCTCTTTTAGTTTGAAACCATTTCCCTTGTCCTATAACAACAGACCTTGCTGAAGAGTCTGTCCCCTTCTTTCATATAGCACCCCCTTTAGACAGTAAAAGGCTGCTATCAAGTCTCCCTGGAGCCTTCTCTCTCAGCCTGTCCTTGTAGGGGAGGTGCCTCATCCCTCAGAGCATTTCTGTGGCTCTTCTCTGGATGTGATGCAACAGGTCCCATCCGTCTCTCCCATATTGAGAATGCCACATCTGGATACAGTACGCTAGGTGAGGTCTCACCAGAGTTGAACCATCCTTCCCATCTTCTGTCTAAAAACAGGGTTCCACTTCTCCAGCTGGCTGTAGCCATGATAACCACCCCATTACGATGTCCAAGGCTACTGCTGTATAATAATAAGGGACAGATCTGCTCCAGAAGGTTCTGCAAGGGATGTCCCTGAGATGAAACTGGTTAGCACCTGCTTAAAATAAAAGGATTTCTCTGCAAAACAGGAAGACACTTCCTAGCCTTTGGGAACAGCATCCAATTTTAACTTCCCACATGCGTGTTTTCACTGGAAAATGATACATCTCTGCCACATTATGTGTTTTTTAGGTAAATAAATAAAAGGAAGATACACAAGTAGAAACAGAGCCACTTCTGCCAAAGGATGTTTATGCCTACAGAAACCATCGTCCCACATCTTCAGGAAAATATGATTAACAACTCTGTGCTGATCTTAATCAGATTTATTGAGACAAATGTTAAAAATCCAGCAGGGGTGGGGGGTGCGGGGGGCGTTAAAAAATATATTTAAAAAGCAAACCGAAATGCCCAGAGGGAGTGAGCTAATGACCGTCTTCCTATTACCTCATGAGATCAGGAGGTCGGCCGATCCGGCCGCAGCGCTGCGGTCAGCACCGCGGCCACCTTCCCCCGCCCGAGGCCGGGGCTCCGCTCCCTCCCGTCCCCTCGGCACAGGTTGGCCGGCAGCCGCGGGCCCGCCGCCATGTCGGGAGGCCGGGGGCGCCCTGAGGGGTGACATGGCGGCGGGTAGCAGGGGGCAGCCACCCCCGCGCGAGGACGCGGCCGCCCCGCTCCCCGCCCTACCCCCCTTCCCGAGGGGCTGCCGGGCCAGGCGGCATTGTTGGCCGCGTCCATCACTCCCCGGCCCGGCTGACATAATGAATGCGCTTGGACACACCTTCCAGCCCGGCGGAGAGGCGCGGCGTGCCTCCCCCGAGCGCTCCGCTCCCCGCAGCCCTCCCGGCCCCACAGCCCGGCGCCCCGTCCCAGCCCAGTGAGGGGCCGCGGCGGCCGGGCCGGGCCGGGTCGGGTCGGGGCTGGCGGCCCTCGCTATGCTGCCCAGCGCGCTGTACTGGGACCTGGTGGGCTCCTCGGCGCTCCTCAACCTGCCGGCGGCGCCGGGCTTCGGCAGCCTGGGCAAAAGTTTCCTCATCGAGAACTTGCTGCGGGCCGGCGCGCCGCAGAGCCCTGCCCAGCTCCGTCCCCTCCCCGCGAGCCCCGTCCCCCTCAAGCTGTGCCCCGCGGCGGAACAAATCAGCCCCTCGGGGGGTCCCTATCCGACCAGATGGGCTTTCCAAGTGCTTAACCCCTCGGCGGCGGACGGCGGCCGCCTGCCAGCACGGGCTCCGGCGGCGGACAGAGGCGGCGTCTTCCCGCCGGCGGCCACAGGTGAGCGCCGGCCTCGGGCAGCGGGGACAGGGAGCGGGCGGGGCGGGCGAGCCGCGGTGCGGCTCTCGCCATCCGCGGCGTTGAACTTTGCCGAGCCGCGCACCTGCGGCCGGAGTGAGCGCGGCGGAGCGTAGTTACTGGTCACGGGGGTGCCGCGAAGCGCTCTTCATTGCAGCTCCGTACGTCCTGAGGCGGTCCGAGAACCCCGCGCTCGTGGCTGAGGGCTCGGCGCTGCGGGGAGCGGAGCGGTGCTGCCGCCCTCAGCGCCGGGGAAGGACGGGCTGAAGCGATTTTACAGAGCGAAGTTTATTTCCTAATGCGCCACGTGCGTTTTGCCTGAACAGAATCACTATAAAGCATGTTTCGGAATGAGCGTTTCTGTCAGTCATTTAGCTGGTTGAGGCTGGATTACAAAGTTCCTAAAATTCAGCCATGGATGTTGTATTTTCCCTTTATGTTCTAATATATCAATTTGTTTCAGCCTTCTGCGGTGTTTTCACCATTCTGATATACGATCATTCAGTCTTAAATGTACTTAAAATAAGACAGACGGAAGCCTGACTGTTGAGCTGAGGCTTTCAGGTGTGAAACCGGCAGCTCCCTGTAGAACCGGAATTGTTAACAGTTGTTTTCTCTCCAAGTATAATTTTATTTTAATTAAATCCTATGAAATGTTCTGCAAAATCCAAAACATTTTTTGTGCCTTTAGCATTTCCAAATATTCCAGACCTCGGTAATGTGAGCATGTCTTAAGCATTTCAGTTATTTAAATGTATGTTTATGTTTCCCAAGGCAGGAAGGAGGACAAACACCATCTCTTTGTAATTAGTTGCACATTCTTTTCTTTATTTCTTCTTCTTTAAAAAAAAGTTCTAGAGCCAATGCTGCTTTTCTGTGCACAAAGCACAAGTAGAAGCGGGACAGCAGATCCCCCAGCACTCATGGCTATCAGTAGCCTTTTTCTAACTGTCACACGTTTCTAAATGTTGAATTTTTCAAGTGCTTGCTTCCAGAGTTAGTTTTCTTTCATCGACCTATGTGGGTACCTGTGAACTTACAAAGTGCTGCAAGGTCAAGCCTTCCTAGTAATAACCCTACATTTCTTGCTAGCCCACAGCTGCTGGGGGTTTTGGAGGGAACTTTGGGGTAAAGCACCAAACCCTTACATTTGAGCAGTGAGAAATACTAGATTTCCTCATGCATTATGCACTCATTAAGAAAGTCTCCTTCTAATGTACAGCAGGGATATATAGGATCTAGCAGGGGTATGTAGATACTGGTCTCACTGGCATGTTCTAGGGTGATGAGCAATCTTAGGATTGTGAGTTCTTGTAAGTACAACTTAGATCAGAACAGCTCTGCTGAGCCAGATTTTGTAGTTTCTAAGGAGTCCTCTCTCTCGCATAGGTGTGCTGTGCAGGAACTGTTCACGCACTGGTCACTGGTAATTCTGAATAAGGCTCGCATGGTCAGGCTGTATGTAGTTCCTTGCTTGATCTCTGGTAGGGGACAAGGTTCTTTTGTCAGAGTAGGAATTTTCAGGGTTTACGGAAGGTAAATTAACTAAGGAGTTTTTGCTAGGTAAATCACAGACTTGTGGGAGTTGGAAGGGAATTTCTGAGATCATTGAGTCCAACCCCCTGCTAAAGCGGGTTCCCTACAGCAGGCAAAGTGTTTTTTTAATTTAGAGATTTCTGTGTGTACTAAATGTTTCTTTGGAGGAATAAACATGTTTCAATTTGGACTTCCGAATCTATACGACATTTTAGACTGAGTTCTTATTAAAGGCTACAGAACAGAATAAAGCAAATTGCTTTACTCAGAAGGATTAAAAGACCTTTCTGAACTAGCAAGTATTTACATATTATGTAGGGACTGAAAGTGCTCTAACAAACTAGTTTTGCACAATTCAAGGTGTTTAAAAGAAAAAAAAAAGCTATAGAAAAGAGAACTGAGAAGTATCAAAATTATTGGGATCAGTAATCTGTATTGCTCATGTAGTCCCAAATTCTGGTGCAGCCACCAAAATTTTCAGAAAGCAAGGCGTAGCAAATCACAGCAGAGACCCAAATCAATCAGCTGAAACTTTTTACACATCCAAAACCAACAGTTACCCACAGCGCCTATTGATGTGAGCAAAGCACTCTGTCTTGGGATACTATTTAACATTCTGTAAAAGTGCTAAGGAATAAGAATCCTGTATTCTTTCTGTAAACTGGAAAGCTCTCATCCATGTGTGCCGTGGAGGCTGGCTGGCGTGGTGCTGTTGATCTGTGCCATCTACTCATGGTGGCCTTTCCCTTTGTAACTCTTTAGCAGCAGTTTTATTAGCAAAATTAGCATCATTCATATTACAGATTTAAGCCGATCTAGTTTATCATTCAAGTATTTATCTGCTTATGTATTTTGATTGCCCCTAAAAATTATCCTCAAGGAAAAACCGAACAAGTACTCATGAAGTGTTACACTGTAAGATGCATCATCTAATGAGTGAAAGAAAATTTGAAAAGAAATATCGTTATGTTCTCTGTAAATATTGAAATCACTTTCCAGCATTGCATTGATTTTTATAAATGAAATCTAAACATAGATTTTTAAAATTTAGATTATTTTGACTTAAGAGTACAACCACATGAACAAGCATGTTTTGCAGAATTTTAGGAAGGAAAAGCAGAAGGAATGGTAATGGCAGATGATGAACTTGCTTTCTGCAATGTTTCCTTATAGCTACTCAGGATTCCTGCTTGCTGTCTTGTGCCTTTCTCTCAATCCCCAGCTTTGGTGATGGAACATTGAACTGGGCCCACCAGCTTCAGCACACATGAAGCACTGTTTCTGTCTAACTGGACCAAATTTCTCCCAGTGTCAGTTCTGTGGGCCTGGTTCTTCTCGTGTGGGACCTTTTGCCTCGATAAAAGAAATTAAAATCCTACTTTGAACTTTGTGAGAACTTTGCATGCACTGTAACCACGGTCGTACACACAGTGCGGATCCCGGTTCTGCTTTTTAAGCACTGGGCACCAGAAGATTGTTCTTCCTAAGTAGAAACATTTACAAGTTGCACTGTTGTAAACCAGCTTTTCCCAGTGAAATGCATTGAAGTTATGCAGCTTATGCTTTGACTGTGAAAGGGTGAGGGAACCCTAAAGTAGAAATCTTGAGCAAACTAATGGACTCTAAGTTGGAAGGAAGTCCACAATTTTTTGCTTGCTAATCTGAGATTTGGTCCTTGTCCTTGTAGTCGAGTGCTATCATCACCTTCGGGATAAAATAGAAGACTTTAGAAGACTTCTTCTCTTTAGAAGAATAGTTTCTCTCAGCATTTTCGGACATAGGAGAATTATCTGGAGTGTGAAGAGATGCTGCTGGCTGCAGCACAGACTTTAAAGAGGTGCTCTCCACTTCTTTCCTCGTGACTTGATTTCCACAAGTACTAGTTGGCACTAGGTCAGAGTGACCTCAGTGAGAAGTGTGCTGTTTCTCTGCTACCTGAAATTATTTTCCAAAAAATCTATTATTTTCTCAAATAACGTGCCCTGGAAGGAAAATGCCAGTAAGTGCTTTGCAGCCTGAATACGCTCACTAGTACATACATAGCAAGATTTTGGCTTTCTACTTTAATCTTTGTGTTTTGATAGATTAACAGAGAAAAGAAACTGAAAGGCACAGTGAATCAAATAATATAAACATAATAGTGAGAGCAAAACTTTCTGAAAAATTAAGCTTATGGGATTTTTGCCTAAGGCATCAGAATACAGTAGAAAATAATACAGTACATTACATATAATATGAAAGAAAGCGATTAGAATAAGTACTTCATAAACATAAAATGAACTTACACTAATAAACGTCTGTTCTATGGTACGCATGTGGCTTCTGTTTCTCCAAAATTTGAGTGCTTTGCATCTGAATGCATTTATCATGGCAGTGTGCCAGCGAGATAGGAGAGACCTCTACTGCTTATAGGAGCAGCTGGAGCAAAGGAAATAACTTGCCTAAGGTAATACGGGAAACTGGTAGCACTGCAGGGAAGTAAAACCAAGTCCTCCTCTGCAGGCTGACTCTTTGGACCAGTGTCAGTTTTTCCCCTCGATGCGATGACAGTAATTCTGTCCTATAATAAACATTTTGTTTTATTTTCCGCTTTTAGTAAAATCTCGTATGACAACCGAGAGATAATTTAAATCACAGCACCTTTTCCTGCTTCCAGATAACTTTGTGAGCCATTTGATAGAATTGGTTTGGGGTGCCCAGCATGCCTTAAAAGAGTGGCTGCACAGTGGCTCTTAAAGCTGCCTCTGCCCTCCGCGTAAGGTTGCCAGAGCTGGACTGGTGCCAGCCATACTCCCACCCAGCACCGCTGAGGCAATCTGGGCACAGAGCCTCAGCTGTGGTGAGGCAGTGCCCCGGCCTCTGGTGGCACTGAGAAGGGATGAGGCTCCAGTCTGGTCCATAGTGAGATTTGAGCACTGCCATGGGATCTCAGAGTAGCACTGAGAAGAGCAGTGGTAAGAGTCTGCAGAAAAGTGATTATTTGCCAAAAGGAAACTGTGGAATTAATCATGTTACAGATAGGAAATTTATTTCTGTAAAATGCCCTTTATGCTTCAGATTGAGGTCTTCTGAAATCTCATTCCATATTCGTTGTGTTTTTAGAAACCAGATGAGGTGATAAAGATTAATCTCATCGGGCAAGTTCTCTACACAGGTAGAGAATTTCATCAAGCTTCATTGTGCTATGATTTTTTACATTCCTAAATTCCCCATGATTTGGGAAGGCAAGTTCTCTGCCTCCGCTGCCCACTGAAAGTGTTTCACAGAACATCATTCTTGCTTAGTTCAGCTTTGCAAATCAATTCGTACTCTAATTTTTCTATCTTTGTGGTCAGTCATAACCTGTAACAGAGCTGGGAATGAAATCTTTTCAGAATGAAAATGAGTTCAAGTATGTAAAGCAGGAGGAGGCTCAGGTAGGAACTGTAGCTCTTCAGTGCATGCTGCTGGAGTAAATGATGCATTTTAGCCAATGGTAGGATTTTGAGTTGAGGCTGCAACGATGAAAGCAAGTGAACTGCCCTATTGCAGCACGTGAGCCTAATTTCATGTTGTTTGAGAAAATTATCTCAGAAATATGTTGATAATCAAAGAAAATAATTTAATTGCCTTTATGGCTGAAATTTATCATTTTTTCCAGCCTGCTTATGTCTATAGAGAGGATGATATTCTTTTGACAAGATAAGAATGCCATCTTATTTCAGCTGCTTAAAAATAAAGAGGTCTTGTCTAATCTAGTTGTCCATATACCTTGTATAATCCATAGTTGATACAGAGAGACACCTCCTGAGAATGACACAACTTATCTTCTTAGACATCTATTTTAAGGTGCTGAGTCTTTGTATAGAGCTGCTTATCTTTTCTCATTGACTGTACAAGAGGCCCAGGAAGGGAACTTAGCACACCAAACTTTAGACAGAGAAGTGACAATAATGCCCTTAAAAAATGTTTAACTGAGAAAGAGAAAAGATTTTTTCCAAGAACTGCTAAGCATAAAGTGCCAGGGACGTGCAAGCCTATGGGCATCTGGCAGGAGCCAAACAAAACAGGAGATGAAGCCTTCCAGATTCACATCTTTCTTCTCAACAGCAAAAGCATGTACGAGGCATGGAGAAAGTGGAAGGAACCTTTATTGCTGACACTGGAAGGTCCATGTAGGCTTTGGCAGAGGTGTGGGGTGTGGATGTTGCCTTGCCTTGTCCTAGTGGTGAGATCTCCATGCTTCTTCCTCAGGCAGAGAAAACAAACCAATCATGAGGTACAGCAAAACATGCCCTAATAATAAGGCATGCAAACGATACCTCTGAAAACTGGCGGGCTTTCATGTGATCTGAACTAATCCTCAGTGTGACTCTGTCATCTACTACATTGCTGTTGGTGTAAAGAACTGATAATCATGCTTGTTAGCACATTTCAAGCCCTATTTGGTGACATAGCTTTTCTGGAGTGACTATTCTGCTGATTTTTGAAAGCCCCATTGAGACCTATTATAAAAATGCAAGCCTGCTTCTCACATTGGCTTTTCATGCAGAATTCCTAAATATATTTTTGGAACTATGAAAACATTTATGTGAACATTTGCTGGGGTTTTAAAACTTTCTGCATATGTCACTCAAGTCTGCCCTTTTCTCTTGACTTCCTCCGAGCGTTCACACTGCCTGGTTTTACAGGAGAGAATGAAAAGCAAATAAGCAGGGATGGACAGCTCTGAGGTATACTGCGTCACAAGTTCTTGCAGTAAATTTTGACACATCTGTGTGGTGCTGACCTCCTTTAGTGGGAGCAGCAGCTGCCGCTTCCTTCTCCTGGCCAGGTGCCCCCAAAGACTTAGGGCTGCACGACCTCTGCTGAAACACCAAACTGAACACAGTGACCACAGGATCAGAGCCACGGCCCATTTCTGAGGCCCATGGCTTGTGTTATGGAGCAGGCGGCGCCGTGTGGCTCAGCTGGACCTCTGACTTGTACAGCCACGGCTGGACTGGCTGCAGGGAGCTCCTCGGGACATGAAGCTTTCTTGGAGCTTTGCAGAGCCTGCTTTAGTCATTGCCAGGAATGAACGTATGTTGGAAATTGCAGTTTACTTTTACCCACTTCATAGGCAGAAACTGTCCAAGTTTCTAAGATGAAATGGAATCATTTTCATGCTTATATTCTAAATTTTCCTGCCAGGGTTGGAGCCAGGGCACCACTGGGGAACACAGTTCACAGCAGCTTAGCAATAGTTGGAGAGTGTCAGGGCTGTATTCACACAGCTTGAGCTCTGACTCTGTTCTTGTGCTCACCGTTGCTTGTTGCTGGCTCTGTGCCGCTCTCTGAATCACCCTTCTGAGGTGGTTCTGCTCTTGTCACAAAATTATACCATGTTTTTTACCAGCTAAATGTGAGGAAAAAATGTGTAGTGATGGAGGCCTTTGCAGGTAATACCAGAAATGTACCTTAGGTTTGCTTTTCCTCATAGCATTTTGTCTTTTTCTGCTTTGCCTGCTGGCTAGTGGCCTGTACGATTTCCAAAGTCATTTTGTAATACTCGAATTAGGAAAAGCAAACAGTGTATTTAATAATAAGCCATTGAAAAATTACATATCTATTTCAGTTGGATTGCGCTTAGGAACCCTACTCTCAAAATAGCATGGGAAGGTTTCTGAGTTTAGAATATCTTCAGAGTGGGAAGTATATTTTGAAGTGCCAGTGTATGAGTGAATCTCTGAGTTTTAGCACAGATAATCCTGAGTTCCGTCTGCATGTTTCATATCATTTTATTGTCTGTTGGTAAAATGCTCGAATTCACAAAGCTGAACGTAAATGAGCATTATTACTAAATTTTTGCATGCAGAAACAGTGTCAAAATAATTTATCTTGGCTTAAAATATAAAAAAAATGCTGATTTCATTTTAGGTATTTCATCCTTTTATATTTATGACCCAATAAATTTTCTTTCAAAACAGGTAGTACAATTTTGGGTGCCAAAAGGCACGTATACCAGACTCTGATGTTTCATTTTTTTTTGCATCTGTGAATCTAAATCTGTATTGCCACACTTTGTGACATGGTTGGATCTACACAGTGTCTGTTTTAATGAAATTGGAATGCTAAGCAGAAAAAGAATTTAGTATCTCACATATGAATTATTAGGATTCAGCCCATGGTTAATGTTTAGTTGATGTGACTCTAAGCAAAAGCTACTGTTCTGTTAGCGTATGCTTCATTCTGGCCAATAAATACAGAACTAATATTCTGACCTCTCAGCAATTTTCAGCTAAATAACGTTTGCTTCTGGTTGCTTGAGCAACAAGTATTGGTAGAGTGGCCATGATACATGTGTGACCACAAAATGAAAGCATAGGCAATGCTTTCTGTATGTATTAAGGTGAAGCATTAACGTTCTTTCCTACATAGAGCTCCCAAAGTAAAGTTGAGTATCATTGGACTGTGCCACATTCTTTACTGATGTAGCTCTGTAACTCCTCCACTTTGTTCCGAGTGCAGCTGCTTCAGAAGACACGACCTAGAAATGTGGTTAGGTAGACCTAACCTACAATTTACTCATGGATCGGTGTAGTTGAAGCACGCTGAAGTTTATAAATTAGACATGTGCATTGGCTATAGGTTTTGGGAGAACTAATGTCATTGATTATTCCACAGTATCTAGAATGAATCAACCATGAGAAATAGTCTCAGGAACCACTTGGTTCAGAGTTATATGAAGATATCATTTCCATCTTATTACTTAGTTAAATGTTCTCCCTTGGAGAAATATGTGCCATGCAGTCAAAAACAAACAAACAAACAAAAAATTAGGAGTTGGCTGAGAGGATGAAGTAAAATGGCCAAGAAAGACAAAAGCATGATTTCCATCGTCTGGAGCAGATCTCTGCTTAGAGCTTTCCACTGCTTGCTGTGCATTAAATTGTTGCCACAACATAGTAAAAGTCTGTGGCTAGTTTGAGGTTTTCTTAAACAAGTTGCACATCTTAAGTTTTGATACTGATCCATCTCCTGACCTTTATGCTTGTAGCTCATTTGTTGAGAAATCTAGTGAATGGAGAAAACATACCTTTTCCTATTTCTCTGTCTTTATTTGCAGAACAAAGGTATCTATCTGAAGCAGTAGCTTATTCATTTCTGATTTATCCAGCTGTCTCCTGGTACTCATCCGTATCATGATTAGTACTGCATTATCAAAAAAGAGCAAGGAACTGGAGAGAATTAGGGACCCATAAAAGGGAAAATCAAGGACAGGCCAATGTGATGAAAATCATATGACATGGTTAAAATGCTTAAGCTTTGATTAATAAGAATAAGACAGTATAGCAGTTAAGGAATATTTGATGCATGTGGGAGTTTCAAAACTGTCGCAGATAAAATGTTAGCAGCAGATAGAAAGTATTCTGAAGAGCAAACTCTCATGTTCAGGAGGAAGGCTGAGATTGTCTGGAAGGTCTTTTCCTTCTCCGTCTTCTGTGCTTCTTCAGTTACAGTCCACCTTCTGTACCTCTCCAGCTGCACTGAAGCCCCTTAGATACATAGATAAAATATAGCTGCACATTCTTGACTCTTTTAAGCTCTATGGGACACAGTTTCATATTTGATGGTCTCATGTGAAAGAGAAGCTTTAGAATACTAATGCCTGGCATAAATCATTACTCTTTGTAAATGATTTGCAAGCATGCACCTCAAATTTAGGCAATTAGTTCCTCATGGAGTTTATTTATATTTCATTAGAAACAGCAAAGTGTTGATGAAAAGTTGTGGTAATAAAACACTTAATCAAGGTAAAGAAATTTTCACCCAAGCTCGTAAGAATTCAGATGAAAAGAGGTAAGTATTTTCAAAATGTTTGGACTTAGGCTTCTACAACACAGTCTTTCATTGCTTTGGAAGATGGCAGATTTGTACATCAGAAAATTTACTGAGACACCCTAATAGGTTCTCAAGAACCTAATTTTCTGTGATCTTTCATTTTAAATTCAGTTGAAAAACCTTTAAAAATGAAGAACACTGCTTATGTACATTTATTTTTCTTTCTTCCTTGTTATTGATTTCTTAATTTTTTATCTGGGTATGGAGTTACTTTTTAAACATAAGGGTCTTGCGGTTCATTTTTTCGAAAAATTCTATAGAAAGATTACCAAATATTACCTAATTCTGTGGGATGACTTTGCAGTTTTTATTGTATTAAGCAGAGCTGTCTTCAGCAAGTGGTTTATTTAAATTTAGAACACTTTCCAGAAAGATTGAGTTCAATATTAGGAAAGCAGAATCAGGCCCTGTGGTTTGCGCCTGGGTTATCTCATTGCATTTTATATACTTTGTTCTTAAAGTTTCCTTAGTTATCAAAGTCTTTATTGGTTTGAATACTAATAACATCCCTGCAGTGTGAGCAGGAGAGTTGGGATTCACTTTTAGAATCTTTCTTTTTTTCTGAGATATGCCTTCTGGAGTTACTTAATGTGATTTTGGGAGATGCATTATACTAATTATTTTGACTGCATTATTAAAACAACATGTTCAATCCTAGTATTTAGGAAAAAAAACATAATGACAGCAATTAGAAAAGTAAATTTCACATCTGTAGAGTTTCGTTCTTATAAGAGATACATTGTGAGAGTTCTGCATGTTATATTTAAGCAATAGATGTAAAGTAACCTTGTTAAAATTAAAGAGCTATTACTTGGTTTATCATTGTTTGCCTTAAAAAATATCACCATCTTGAAAAAAAGGAAAAAGAACTTGTGGGGCAGGACTTTACACACTGACTTTTTGGACGACTGTTGTTACGAATATCACCCACGCTCAATGGGTAATCAATTAGATCTATGCTTTCTTTGCAGCTCTTTCCAAACACTTTTTTCTCCGAGCCCCGCCATTCTACTCAGCATGCTGCGGTGGGTCCTGTCAGCACCCTGCATCCCCCACTGCTTTTCCAAGTAAGTTTTTATGCTTCATCAGTAATGCTTGAGTTATTCTGTAAACCAAAGCAGCAGGATTTAATGTGTTCTGGAAAGCTAATTGGTGATGCAATGGCAGCAGCTAATTCCTTAGTAAAATCACAGCAATCCTATTCAGAAGGTTTCCAAAGATTTATCAAACTTAAGTACACTGGCCAATTGTGAGAGATTTCTGATGGCATTGAGACACCCAGACAGAGCTAACCTAGGAAATCTCCTTGTTTTCAGATTCTTTTAAAAATCAGTAACTCTTTTTAAAATCTGTCAATAAACATTTGCAAATAAGACAGGAACTGAAAGATCGTCAAATGGGTGCTGCATTTTAATGTCTGTTAGGGATAAGTTATGATTGAGGAAGCTCTAACATTATTTAAATAAAATAGTCATTCTTTTTGGAACAGTCCAATGCATACATGTGTTTAATTTGTTTCTCTTTTTTTTTTTTAATTATAATGTAAAAATGTGAAGACATATGTTGAGAATTTTTGCCAGTATACCCTTTGCACCCAGGATTAAGAGTTGGAATACATTTCCATTTAATTCAAATCTAAATTTAACCTTGATTGTGAAGTTTGCATGCCATGTGGTAAGAACATATATTCTTGATTTTATGTGTTTATGGCTCAGAAACAAACAGAAGACACACCTCCTGGTCTTTCAAAAAGGAGAAAAATCACAAATCCTTTGTCAAATCCAAATGAAAACTGGAGTATATGCTCTAGCATATACTTTTTTATCACAGTTGCATTCAGACCCTTCCTGACTATGTGCATGTGTTTTATGAATGTTTCAGAAGAGCAGTTGCTAAGCTGAATGATTCTTGACAAGTGAGGCAGCAAATGCTGGCAGTTTAATGAGCTGCAAGTTTCTGAGCACCTCTTTAGGGGGCTGACACTTTCCCACAGAGCATTTTACGTGGCCCCAGCTCTCCCACAATGGCTGACAGCACCATGACCAATCACCACTTTCACTTTACTCATCCACACGCGACCTCACCACAATTTTTCACTGTGCAGATGAACTTTAGGAACCATTTCACACTGAAAAGGCCTGGGCAGGGGTCAGTTGCCCTTTTGTATGTCCATAAAGCAATACTCTATGTGCCAGTCTTTTCTCCTGTCTCACATTCCAAGAGATTTTCTGGACACCATTTAAAGCACTTGACTGAAAAATAAAGCAGTGAATGAAACTGACTTTTATAGACTCATTCTAGCTCATCTTCCCATATAACCCTGTCTACCTGAAAAGGGATTTAGTGGATGAGCTGAGTGTATACAGGGACTTGCTGAATACATAGGCCTATTATCAACTGTGGGGATTGTTTATTAACCAGGACTGATACACTACTATTTTGGAAGTGACCTATTAATTGTCCATTTAACTAGAATGTATTGAGTTCAAATGAAAAAATGGAAACCATGACTAACGCTTTTACTTGCTCCTTCAAGGTGGTCTCTGCCATGAAGGCAAATGAAGATTGTTCCAACGATTAGGGGGGACATTTATCACTATAAACTAGGATACAAACAAAAGTCTTTAAAAAAAAAAAGCAAACAAACAAAAAAAAAACCCACAAAATTTAAACTGGTAACCTAGGGAAAGGTTGGTAACAGATTCACATTTATGTCAGTAGAACACAAAGTCTTTTGATACACGTTCACAGCAACAGGTTGCAAACTTATTTCATTTTGATAGAGTTGTTGTAGTGAATGAATGACTGTGTTTCTTGACTTACTGAAAAATCCTTTAACCCACCAACTGAAATGTAGTTTATGAGTGCAGAGTCAGAATACATGTTGAAATATGGTGTGTTCTTAAAAAAAAATCTAGGCTACTCAATTGGGGATGAGTATTTGCTATCTCAAATGTGAGTTTCAGTTTTTTTGACTCAGTGATGAGCCAACAGTTGCTTACTGCTGCTTGTGATTGTTCTGTTTACAATTAAATTTTGTTCAGTTAGGCTTTTAGAATCAGTCACATATTGTGCCTTAGAGTGTGTAGATTCTTCACTACTACATTACTCTAATGCAGGTGTTAAGCTGTACCCTACATACCGCCTGTATAGGAATTAATTGGCACCTCAGGAGGCAGGCAGGAGGTTGTTTCTTTGCTGATTGACTGTGAACAACCAGCCAGGCAAGACAAATCTTAAGGGGTCACATAATCTGGCATCCTGTGTCCTTAGCTGACAACTCCATTGTGGAATTCATCCTGGGAGTCAAGGATTGGCCCTGTTAAGCTTCTTCCCTCACTAGTATCTCTCGTCCTGTGAGAGAAAGTACCAGCTCTTACAGTGCCGTACTGTACCTTCAGCACACTTGAGAACTGCTGATGATTCATCAGAAATAACTTGGAGGCTCTCTAGAAAAAAGAACCTAAACTCCCCAAACTCCACCGAGATGTGCAAAAAACACAAGTAATGAAGAGGGGCTGGTGTATGCGGCCAGCTTCGTGAGCAAGATCAGGTCATGGGGGGGGGGCCTAAGGGAACTATGCGCTCCTCAGAGAAATATGAACCCAGTTTGCCCTTTACAGAAACCTCCGCTGTGACATTTTGACTTTTGTTCTGCAGATAGTTTATTTTGGTTTGGATGGAGAGTCAGTGTGTGATAAATATCAGGACAGTAGCCAGAAGGTTATGATTTTTTGTATCTGATTCCAAGCATCATTTTGAAAACTGAAATACATCCATATAAATTTAGACTTCTTTGCACTGTAACATTTTAAATCAAAAGGATTACTTTTTGCCAGAGGCTGTTATAAGGGACAAATATAAACATGGTTTCTTAGGGTGTGGAAAAGATTTAAAAAGGCATGTCTAGTAGAAACTGCTAAATGCAGTAGTTCCTAAACAGTAGTGTTTGCCAGTGATCTTTAGAGAAAGATCATTGTATACTTGTTCAGCTATTAATATTCATCCTCTACAGGTCACACTTGAAGGCAGGATACGCGGGTAATGTATATAACATCAAACAAGTAGAACATGTACCGCAGAAGTACCAAGTTAACTTTGCAAGACATATGCATACACACTTTAATTTTTCATTGTCATACGTACACAGTTCTACAGTACATTCTGTGTATGCATGTTTTTTTTTCTCTGTCGGTGTTTAAAGATACGTGTACTCTTGTGTATTTATGTATAATATACAGAATTTGAAATGCGGTATAGCCACAAGGAACAGTTTATGAAAGCTGCATCTGCATTTGATTAGTGTTTTCAAGAGCACTATATTTATTTAACGAATGTATTTAATTTCTCCCCTCTACTTACACAGTTGACTAGAATAGACCTTTTCATGAAATAAATGTACAATGTTTTCAAAAATCTGCTTTAGATAAGAGTTTTTGCCATTGGCATTGATATGGAAATGATTAAATCCTTGGCAGAAATTGAACAGCAGCACACCTTTGCAGCTGCTGTAACTCTAAACTGGGACATCAATCTTGACATGTGCATGTGGGAAGGAGTCATCAACAGGACAGCTTACACCTTTAAAGTCCAAATTGCAAGTGACACGAACCAAAGCCGCTTTTGTGGCTGCCCTCTCATGGAAAGATCATAGGTGTCTAACTATATGACCATGACATGGATTTCGGAATCAAAGGACTGCTCTATGAGAGTGTCCCATGCAATTTCACCTCTGAGGCTTGGTGACAAGCCTTATCCAACTACTCTCAGGTACTGCTCTCCTGGGTGAGCATTTGGGGAAGCTTGGGACTGCTGGAGGCATACTAAGCTTCACCAGGACTGTTCCCATTACACCACACCTGTGGGAGAGGGAGCACGAGAAAGCACTAGGTCTTTGGGCTTTACTGGGCATGAGGAAGGCAAGAGATTTATCTGGATTTATTTTTTATGTACTCTTTGTGAGGCCAATGTAGAGACAATGTGAATACTTCCACTTTTCCACTGCAGTTCTGTCCCCCAAATTTAAGGCTATTTTCTAGGGTAGTCTCCCCTGTAGGTGTAGATCAAGTGGGTATGATTGGATTCGCTGAAATCTGCCTTGCTAAGGACTTGCTATGGGATGTCAAAGGATTAGAAACCAGACTGAAAGGTTCAAGTACTTCCCAAATCCTGTAATAAAGAAATTGCTGTGGTTTCCAGAATAAGTAAGTGAATGGACAGGGATTTTCTGAGAAATAGTTCATTCTGAAAGCCTTTCCTTTGTAAAAAAAAAAAACTAAAGAAAGCCTATTTAGATTCACTGAATCAGTGCTGCAGACCACTTTTTATCTGGTTCTGCATCTCACACCTTTGTAAAAAAAAAAAACTAAAGAAAGCCTATTTAGATTCACTGAATCAGTGCTGCAGACCACTTTTTATCTGGTTCTGCATCTCACACAAGAAAATAAACTCCTAGGAAGCCTTACTGTGGTTTACTCGATGATAATGTGCAGAAGAAAGCAGAGTAGTTTCTTCCTGACTGCATTTGAATTTTACAATAGTATGGGTCCAGTGTTAATGTTCCTCTATGAACTCATCTGATTTACTCTTTACCATGTCAAGGGGAGACTCCTTACCACTGACAACACCTCTAGATCCAAGTGAGGATTTAGCCCTTAATGAACATGACTGAAGCATTACGACACACTTATAACACCAACAAATCAAAAGTGGAACAGTGGTCTGCTAGCATTTTAATGAACAGCACTTAATATTTCTTTAATATATGTTAGTTATTATGTGAAACTCTCATTTATTTCCACTAGGAGAAGAAAGTGTCCTGCCTCTTCTGACCCAGGAGTCTAACTCCAAAGCCCGGAGAGGTATATTAAGAAGAGCTGTCTTTTCTGAAGACCAGAGGAAGGCTTTGGAGAAAATGTTTCAGAAGCAGAAGTATATCAGTAAAACAGACAGGAAGAAACTGGCCATTAACCTGGGCCTAAAGGAGTCTCAGGTAAGGAATGACAGAAAATCCGTAACTTTCCATCCTTTTGAAGAAAAATCTTTAAAATGGCCTCGAAGGAGGAAAATTGAACAGCATAGGGCAATTGAACAGCCCTGAGCTCCTTCAGCCCAACCTCAGTGCCAGGGAACATTGTGGAACGTGGAATATCTTGAGTGCAATCACATGGCAGGTGCGGGACAACTGAGGGATCAGGCTCAGGCAGCGTGGGTTCATGAAAGGCAGCTCCTGCCTCACCAGCGTCATCTCCTTCTATGACTGAGTGACCTGCTTGGTGGATGAGGGAAAGGCTGTTGATGTGGTCTACCTAGACTTCAGCAAAGCCTTTGACACTGTCACCCACAGTATTCTGAAGAAGCTGGCAGCCCGTGGCCTGGGTTGGTACATAGCCTGAGTTGCTAGGTAAACAACTGGCTGGATGGCCAGACCCAGAGAGTGGTGGTGAATGGAGTTAAATCCAGCTGGTGACCAGTCACAGGTGGTGTTCCCCAGGGGTTGATATTGGGGCCCATCCTGTTTAATATGGGATTTAGAAAGTGCTAGAGTAGACACCAATTTCTAGAGTGCAGCTGAAAGAGAGTAAAAGTTGACAGTATGATCAAATTTCTTTGCATTTGGCAGGAGTAAATGTGCTTAAGATATGTGTGGCAGAAGCTGTCTGGTGAGCAGAAAAACCTGGGAATGGTGATGGGAGATCTCATCTTTTTTTTTTTGGAGACTTTCAGAACTTGACAAGGCCCTAATCAGTTAAATCTAGCTTTGCAGTTGGCTTCATTTTGCATGGAAGATGAGATGTTGTGATAGTTTGCAACCTGAATGACTCTGACTCCATTTCAAGCCAGCTATAAACAATAAAATAAACAGTATGAACAGAGCTGTCATCTCTGCAGGATAAACTATTTATTTTCAATGAAAGTGTGCAATTGCACTCACCAGTGAGCTGCCTAAAACATCCTAGCATATCGTCAAATACCTAATATCACAGGTACTGTGATATTTTTTACTGATATTTTCTTCTGTGTTCTTGATATTCAAGAGATCCCTGGGAAATAAGAAAATAACAGAGTGAGACACAGATAACAGCTACCACAACAGGAAAATAATTTATGATATTGATAGACTAGGTGATACCTCTGTCTATTTATTTTTTTCTCATAAAAGGAAGAGTACCATGTAACCATGTAGCATGTACCGTGAAGCTTAGTTCTTCTATTATCTGACTGTTTGTACTGGAGTAACAGTACCTGCCAGCTAAGGCAGTGATTCTCAATCCTTTGCAAGTATATCCTCTTTGCCTTTGTATCAAGAGTCTGAATGCTAGAACTTCATGCAGATATTTAAGAATATTTAAGAATATTTAAGAATAATCTGATTGATTCCCTTCCACAGACACTTGCTCCTTCTCTTAATCTAACAGTTCCTAAATGTATATTTCCCTAAGCTTTTCCCAGCATTTCATGACTGCCTTTGAGAACCCAAGCTTTTATTTACAAAGTTTTTGAAAACTGGATTTTATTTCAAAAGCACACGGTTCTAGGTGACTCCTGGATAACTGTATTTAGACAGATAAAATATCTTTAAATTGTAACTTCTGTGTCATTTTGAAGCTTTATGATGACCAAGCTCTGCTTGCAGATGAGACAGTCTCAGCTCTTATAGCCTCTTTTAAAAAGAGTATTTCCCATTGCCAGTATTACCACCTAATTTTGTTAATGACAATGCTAGTTTACACTGAGGATCCTTAACTGTCTAGAAAGATGATGCTGAAGGAAACTGCACAATCCATAGCACTGCTCTTTCATCTTTCCAGTTCATGCCAAATAATCACTTGCTTGAGGTAGGGAAAGTCAAAGAGAATATTTAACTCAGCTGTAATAAATAAGAATTGAAAAATGCTCAGCAAATGTGAGTCAGTCAGCTTCACTGGATCTGCTATAACATCAAATAAAGAAGGAACATGAAACTACAGGGATGGAAAATAATAAAAAAACCCCAACACATATAAAGGCAATGTTATTTAAAGAAAAAAATGCTAATAAACTCTCATTAACTTGCAAACAGGTGAAAATTTGGTTTCAGAATCGAAGGATGAAGTGGCGAAACTCCAAAGAAAAAGAAGTGCTTTCAAACAGGTGCCTCCAAGAAGGTCTTCAGGAGAACTACCTCTCACAATCCGCCATGAATTTTGCCTCCCCATGTCCCTCTGTGTGGGAAGTGTCTCAGGAGCAGACAAGTCCAAGGTGGAGGGAGAAGTCTCCAGGAAATTCTGAAAGACTGACTAGTACACAACCACCTCCAAGAGCAAATTCATCACAGAGCCCTCTGTATTTGTATCCTGACCAAGACGCTGCAAATAAGGCAGTTACATCATCAGCCTAAGAAAGTAGGGCCAGTTTGTAAATTGAGTGGAGAGTGCAGGATTCAAGTGAGAAGTCTTCTAAGACTAACAATATTTGGACACTGTAAAGCTAGCTAGTTTATGCCGCATAAATTTGCTAAAGTCTAACACCATTAAAATGGCAACTAATGATTTGAGAAATATTTTTCAATACTCAGTCTTTTCATGTCTCTTTTCCAGTCTTGTAATGACCTTAAATGTGAAATAGGAACTGATGGTAAGTAAAACAAAGTGAAGAGCATGAAGCTGAAGTTTTGCTCTAAGTTAAACATCTGCACTGTGTATAGATTTTCATTAAAACACACTGATAGAGAACCACTTCTATCTCTCATTGCATTTAGACCAAGCAATTTATTTTATGCATGAGATAAGAGTAACCTTGTTTCCCTGAAGATAATAAGTTGCTTTGGGTTCTTTTTGAGATTGATTGAATGACACAATACTTGTGTATTAGACAAATGTAAGCATTTTTAGTATGTTTCCACCATCTGTCCTCACCTGTATCAGTATCCAGCTAGTTGTAAATAGCACAGTCACACATCAGCCGATAACCATAGTAAAGTATGCAATAAAAAGACAAACAGCCAATAAAATGGACTGTGTTTAAACCACTTTGATTTGAATGCATACTGGGAAATACAATTCAATAACTCCTTTATTTTTTTCCTGTGGATGAAACTGAAACCATTCTCAACTCAATTTCAGTGAATTTTGTCAGATTATTAGTGTAATCTCTTATAATCTCTTATTTCAAAACTGTGATGGCTGTGTGCAGAATTGTTGCCCAAATGGACTAAGCAAGAGAGCTAAAATTGGAAAAACTACCACTGCAGCCTCTCAGAGAAGTACTGAAGGAGATGGCATGCTGTAGTCGCCCAGTTCCTGACTTATTCCTCACTGAACTGGTACCCATTAGTACACGTCAGCATACATTTGTATCAAAGGCAGGACAGCATCCTGTGTAAGGCAAGGAGCTTGAAACAGTAGTATTAAAATTACTCATCTTGAAATGATTTGCTTGCTTCATCCAGTTGAAGGAAATCGCTTCGGAAGATAACGATCAACTTTTCCTCATTTGAAAGGCTTTGGAGCTCAAAGTGGGAGCAGAAGGGATAGTTTTTGTTGTTTGTTTATTTTAATCAAACATTTATGGATACATTTGTTGAGAATAAAAATGGAAGGTATTTTATCCTACAGACAAAACCTTTTGGAGAACATTTTGGCTATCTAAGGACAGCTTCTTCTGTGTCAGATAGCCAAAAGAGATCATAGAACCATAGAATGGTTTGGGTTGGAAGTGACCTTTAAGATCGCCTAGTTCCAACCCCCTGCTAAAGGCAGGGACACCTCCCTCTAGACCAGGTTGCTCAAAGCCCCATCCAGCCTGGCCTGGAATGCTTCCAGGGAGGGGGCATCCACAACCTCACTGGGCAACCTGTTCCAGTATCTCACAGGTGGTCATGATAATCTCACCTGGCTTTCGTCATCGTGTATGTTATGGATGTCACTAATTATTGCTGCCTTTGAGATCCAAACGTTTTTGAGCTGCGTTGTGTATCTTCCAGAAAAGCATCCAGTTGTTACTTAATGTTTAACCTCTGAAGAATCATCTATGACTCCCCTTGTTACATAGTATTAATTGGGAGGTAAAGTTTAGATACAGTTGCAGCTAAGGAACTTGAAGTCCAAATGACAAAGATTCTATCATTAACCATACCGGTGATTAGATGAGTAGCCCACTGTGTGCACAGGGTGCCTTCTGAGTGCTCAGCTATGCTGTACCAGTCTTGCACAATATGTCTTTCTTTGCCTGTATTTTCCTGGGCTGGCTTTAAAGGAAAAAAGAGATTACAGAAAAATTCAGAAGTCATCTCATCCTTGTTACTGTAAGCTGCCTAGATCCCTACCCCAAGAGGACTCTTGAACATGCATAGTATGCCTTGTGTTATATGCTCTTCAGTACTGTGAAGAATTTATCCCCACCCCGCGATAGATATCCTAGAACTCACTCATACTCTGCCTGAAAGCTTTAGGGATGGGTGGACAAACCGCCTACACATGAAGATGAATTTACTTTCCAATTTTCCTATGGAAATCGTAGTCCTGCCCTGCTTGACTAGCTCCTGCCTGAAAGACTGGTAAGTGTTAGTGGGCCAGAGTCTTAGGAAATTATATTTGCTGGTGTCTGCCTACAGTGAAAGGCATGCAAGTATTTCCAAAATGTCATCAAAGAATCAAGTGGATGTACACGTGCTTCCCATTGCAGAGGAAATTGGTGTGTGGCATGGGAAATTTTTAGGTTTTCTCCATCTCACTTTTCATGGAAAGCAGTCTTCACAGCTGCTCATATTTTTTTTTCCCACAAGTCAATCAAAAGTCAGTGCTAGAAGCAACGTAGATTTATGGACAGAGGAGATGGGATTCGTAATCCTCCCAGTGAAATTCATTCAGCTGCTGATGTTATAAACATTGAATGGGAACTGCTGTCAAACCTTCCAGTTTATGTGCTGGGCAGGTTGTGACCTCACTGAGGCAAGGATCAAGCAAGGCTCATGCTGAATTGGTTTCACAGTTACAATGTGATAAGTCTTTTAAATTGAGCAAGTTCTGGTTTCACTACAGCCTGCTAAAACTTACACCACTTCCAGGCTCTCCATGTCTCTAACACCTCCTACCGGTATACCTATTCCAAAGCTAGAAGACAGTTTCAACACGCCAGATAGAGTATTCTTTACTTGAAAATGCTTACCAAGCTTTCTTCAAAACCCTAGGAATACACCTGTGAACTTTGTATAAAGGAATACAACGGTGAATTGTGTATAAAACAGTCTAATACAATTAGTTAAAGTGGACCTAGGCCATGACATATACAACCTTGATTACTCTCATTTTAAGCTGTTTAAAGGAGAAGTTTCCCTTTGGTCCATCCTATGGAATCTTGGTAAAGGAGAATGTGAACACAGAAGGTAAGAGCGATTTACAGAGGCAGTCTTTTCATGTTGTTTTCTTCAGTGTATGAACACAAGTTGTAAAAGAACAAAGCAAACCTGCAGGTGTTTTAAGTACATCATGACAGGCCCACTGCGGAGGTGTAGGGCACAGAATGCATCTGGCTTTATTTTGGAGAGATCTAACAGAGACTGATGGCATCTTACAATTAAAACCAGGAACATACTACTTTGAATTAAAAGATACAGCCCTGTGGGTGACCTTGCACCATGCTTATAGGATATCTGAGGTACTTCCTGTGCATGGCATTGGAAAGTATATGTGATTCACACCTGTAAAATGTTGTGAAGGACATTTATTGAGATCCCAGGGCTAGGCAGGATTTAGGTACCTCAAATTCTGAACTACAGTAGAAACCAAACTCTGTAGAGGTTCAAAATAACATGGATACTATTGCTTGCTGGGCACCTCTCTGGCTTGGCGACCTCTCAAAGCTAATGTAATGTAGAACATAAGAGAACATAAGAGGGAAAGGGAGGAAGGGCTGAACCTCAGCACTGCCTTTGTTAGCACAGCTCAGACTGTGGTGCTCTTGGGCTATAGTGCTGGAGCAGGGACGCTGCTGCACAGTGGAGCAACCTCAGGTCTCGGAGAGGCTTTTCTCACCTCACCTATTGGAGATTGTCCAGATGGGGATCCTGAATAGAGATCCTGAAAAGGTATTCTTGGGATCAGGCACTCCATTTCTCTGTTACCTAACCAAGAGGTGCTGATTTCCACTGCTGGCTCTTGGTCTTCTTTTATAAAGGAAATCATGACAGAGTGGCAGACAACAATTTGCTGACTACAGCCATGCCAGCATTCACACTTTGTCTGTACACTTAGAAGAATTAATAGAATTAAATGTATAGAATTAAATAATTTTCAAAAAATTATCTTGGTTTTACTAATTCTCTGCCAAAAGGAATTGTGAAGATCTTCCTAAGGGAGCAGGCTGCTTTAAGGCACAAAACTGCATTACTAACTTCAATGTCAGAGCAACAATGCAGTGGTCAAATGTCACTCCTTAGCTGCACTAATACATCACATTTGTTTTATCCTCTGTGATTTACTAGTACTGGGTTTTAAATGCCAGTTGCCATCACTGTAGCTGTACAGCTCCTCTGATGAATATATGTTCCACAGTCAAAAGCCTAACATAAATTAAGTCCATTCACTTGCTTCAGCACCCTCTACCAACAATACCATTACTGATCTTCACAGAAAAGAAAGGAAGACAAACCAATTTAAAACAAGTTAGCTGTAAATTCAGTGCCCAAAGAAAGGCACGGAGAGAAATTAGGGCCCAATTAACTTTAGACTTCATTTTGAACTATGAGGTGACCAAAAGGCCCCTGCAGAGAGAGGTTCACAACCTTAAGTGTACTAAGTTGCCACTGACTACAGATTTCTTCAACAACTGTTCTTCTAAGCGCTTGGTGACTGCTGCTGTGTAAAATAAGCCACGGTATTTCAGCTTGGGTCTGAGATACTCCCAATGCAGGCTTGCACATCAATTATTTGCTGGCCAGAAGACAGCACTCCTTGTTTTCCCATAGATACTGATTGCAACTGTAAGCAATAAAACTGGTTATGGTGGATGGGAACATCACACAGCAACAACTTGATAGTGAACCTCCAGCATTCACCCAAACATACAAACATCTAGTTTTTTATAAACATGCCACCCTTGAGGAATTCTTGAGATTTTCCAAGACATTTTGTCTTTGTATGTCAACATTTGAATGCGATATGAAGTAGCTTAAAGATAATGTAGATCCTTCGGAGAAGTCTGTTTCCATTTTTTTTTCTGCTTTGCTATCATACAGTTTTATATAAAAGTTAAACTATAACAAGTCTCTAAATTCTTTCACTTAATCTGTCATGCCAAACATCAGCACATTATCAGATTCAATCTAAATTTAAGATATATTATCAAAGTCCTTTAGCACATTATGAAAAAAAATAATCAGTCACCGAATGTGTCTATTATGTACTTCTACATCATCCTGAAAAAGTGGAAAAATTATCACTAGGAAACATTCTAATGTACAAGAGCAACTTCTAATAATTGAAAAAATTAAATGCGCTATTCAAAAAAAAAAAAACAAAAAAACCCCCAATATTCTGGGCATGGGCTGCAATATTTCACTTAATAAAGTCTGAAGAAGAGTGGAAATGTTTTAAATTCTTAAATTCGTTTAAGTGATGAGGAAGGTTAATCAAAACATACTGTTCCACCTACAGAAATTACACTGTGGCTTATTTGTAACATACATTGTTACATATCGAAGTATATGATCTAAGCAATTAACTGGATACAAATTCTGATTTTTTGATTTTCTATTAATTTGCAAAGTTGTGTCTCCTAAATTAGTATTTTCAGCTGTAAGTGCTGATACATTCTTCAGTGTAAAAGTGTTCAATTTTAGTGTACATTTTTACATTTTCACATATTTCTAACTAATTTCACTGCTGTCTTGAAGAGAAATCATGCAGAAGATAAAGTATTCCCCGGCGTAAAAAGCAAAAGCAACCATCACTGATACTTCTGCTTGAGGCATCTGTGGCCAGAGGGCAAAGCATGCCCCTTTCAGCCAGCTGTTCAATTGTTTTCTTGGTGAAAAGAGGAAGCAATACGTTGTTGGTGTTACAGGAAGACGTTCGTCTTACCAGCATGCCTCACTTCAGCCAAAGGCAAATCTTGAAATACAACACCACTTTGTGGCAGCGAGTTAGTATGAATGACTATAGACAATACTTGGGTGCATTGCTGCTTCTTCTGTGGTGCTTGCTTTATCATTTTCTCTGTTTTCATATTTCTCTACAGCGAGAATTTCTAGAGCTTTGCTCTCTGCAGTATGTAGGAATTTATTTTTAGGATCTGCACCACTTGCAAAATGTTTTCTGTGTGGCACCAAATGCAACCAATAGCATATGTTCCTAACAATGAAGGGACCTAGTAGCAATTGGAGTTCATTTTCCCAATCCTTGCCAAGTCATCTTGCACACTGGGAACCAAGAAGCCTCCTCTTTGTAGAGGCTGCGGTATACATGGCCCTGGGGCTTAGGTATGATGCCACTGCACCATTTCTCCAGGAGGTATGGAACCAACCAAAATCCACAGGTAATACTAGACTCCAGAGCATGGCCATTCTCTCCTGGGGAAATGGCCGGGTGCTGGGCACTGCAGTGCCTGCCAGGCCTCACCCTGCCCTTCCCGTGTCCCTGCCCTCACCCAGGTTGCTCGGGGCCTGGGCCCAGGGACCTGCCAGGCCCTCAGGGATGTGGCAGCAGTGTGACCGGTGCTCAGGGCGGCCTGGGAGTGGGATAGGACGTGGGGTACTGGGCCTTCAACCTGGGCAGCAGCTCAGAGGGCAGGGAAGGGAGGCCTTGGCCTGCAGATGTTGGAGAGATGGTGCCATCATCTCTCTGGCCAATCCCTTCTTCTCTTGGTGGTGTTGCTTCCTTAAAAAGGCCTAGTGACAGAAAACATAGTGTGCATACTCTAAGTGCCACTCATATCAAAGTAACAGGAGCTGTCATGCTCGTATCAAGCCCTCCATCTGCAGGACCTGCTCCCCACGGGTCTCTTCCATCAGCTTTGCTTTGGCTCAGTAAGCCTTCCTGTGTCTGCCACCATTTGTAGGACAGCTGTTGCTGATCTCCTGTGGGCAGTGTTCTCCTTGCTGGGAAGGAGTGAGGTTGCATCCCAACACTGTTTTTCCCTTTTATTTATGTACACTTCCACTATTTTGGCATTTCAGGTACAGGAATAATCCCTGCTGTGGCTGTGCTAGGTGACATTATACATGTACTGCGCTCACCCCTAGTTGCAGTATTTTTCATGGGCACTTCTCAAACTGATGCCTTAAGGGGGTTTGAGAGTGAAATCACTGAAAGCAAGACACAGAACTCACAAACTTTGTTCACGAGCAGATGATGCAACTAACAGAAATGAATGACAAAATTACTAATTGCTCCATTACTTTCTGGGACAGTGGATGCACAGAGGCACAGTTGTGGTGCCTCTCTGGTTCCGTCTGCTTGTCCAGAGGAGTCTTTTCTTTATTCTGACTATTTGGAGATATGCTTAGTTTCCAGAATTTCTTCAAAGGCTATGCATTTTTGCTATGCATTTGTGGCACCTTCCTGCCTAAGGAATTGCAGGTAGTAACTTCTTTGGGGCGGGAACTGTGTAGTCATTGCACTTCTAGCATACCTGGCCGAACAGGGACCAGATACGAATTGTGAGCACTCACAGCTTCTAACTGAGGAAATACGTCAGTATCTGGGTATCAACAGTTACTGAGATGTGACTGAAAATGTTGTTCCTCTGCTCTGCATATATGTTCCTTCAAAACATTTTCCCATTCTCTGAGTTTCTCAAGACCAAATCCAGCATCAATATGAAATAGTTATCAGCATTTTTCTCTCCATTCTTGGCAGCCTGAACTCCAGCAACTGTCAACAACCATCAGGATCAGAGGAGGCCAGAAAAGAGCATTCAGGGATGAAATAGTCAAGAAGCCTAAAGATAAATCCATGTTGATTATAAATGTCTATTTAAAGGGCTCATTTAGGATCTGAATGCAGAGAGGCTTTGTTCTATAAACAGCGGTTAGCACCACTCCACTGGTAGGGAAATGTGATTACTCTAAAATTTCTGTCAGCTTTCAGATTTTTATTCACTGTGAAGTTTGTCATCATTACTGTAAAATCCAAGCACTGGGTCAGGAAACACTATGGGAAAGACTCACTGCTGCATCAGCCATACCCAACTCTCACACTGAAATGGCGCTTAGACCAGAATTGAGCATTGCTTTCCATATGGAAACCTATACTATTTAGATATATTTGTACCAAGGTTTAACAAACTAACTTTCACTGTGTGTATGTTTAAATTGTGGCAAAGAAAGATATCACTTCATCTACTGCCAGAGTACTCCTTTTTGTCTGTACATGTTTACCCACATACACACATGATGCTTTATTTAATATTCCATCAGCACAGGATAACAGTCTCAAGTAACTGCCAGAGTTTCCAAACTTTTTCCTGGCAAAATTATTGTAAATAAATTATATATTTCTATCTAAATAAACAGCATGCTTAAAATCGCTTACTAAGAGATTATTACTTAACAACTGTTTTCTGGCATAGTCCTACATTTCAGAATTTTTAAGTAGCTTTGTACTTTATTGGAGTCTCTCCTGAAACAGTGAATAAAGTCAGAGTCACTCATCACGTTTGCTTCATTACTAATTGATAAGCCAGCAGCTTCAGATGATGCCATTCCATGTAATGAATTTCTGATAATGCCCATTGACTGCATCTGTATTGGAAACAGGAAATGAAGTACAATAAGTAGTTAAGTATGAACAAATCTTTAAAATACTAGTGCACAAGTCAAGAAAAGTATCACTGTATTGGGCTGTTCTACTCCAGCCCTTTCATGTACACATTGAAGATGGGTATAAAGCTCTTTACAGAGAAACAACACTGCCTTTTTTTCCTAACAGTGCCCACACCTAAGACTAGCTTGAAATGATGTAACTGACCAGTAATGCAGGAATTACAAGGACTACAGAACCTAAATTTAAGCAGAAATCACTGTTTGCTGATGGTTGTTTCCTCAAATACAGTAAATCAGTCTTTAGACTTGCAGTCATTTACTTTAGTGAGTTTTATCCACAGAATCTGGTGGTGTGAACGTTTTCCAGGTCCTGTTTAAGCTGGTGGAATCTGGAGATTGTGATTGCCTCTCAGAGGTAGTAGCTTCACAGTATGAACCAAGGTTGGAATTAGTGTCTTATTACAAAGTAAAACAATCCACAAATAACACCCCCCCTCCCAAAACCAACCAACCAACCAACCAAAAACAACACAAAAAATGGATGGATGTGAATGCTGGATTGTGTTTGTATCGTTTGCTTCATTTTTTTTTAAATTATATTTCTACTGCATAATACGTCCATGGTACATAAGAGGTCAGAATGAGAATACACCACAAAACTTCAGAGTGTTTGTTTTTAGTAATTCTCCCAAAAGTAAAGGTAAATATATGAGAAGTGTGTAATTAGTTCAGAACTTGATGGCTTGTTTCAGTTAGAGTGAAGCAAACCTGGATCAAGCTGTTGAATACCTCTGAACTTTAAGGAGGCTTAAATCCAGACCTGGGGCTGCATTTGGAAGATGGATTTTGCCATTTGTAACTCTCAGAACCATCCTAATTAAAGCTGCATTTATACAGGGATGAATTTTTTATCATATTAAAACTTGTGTGTGCTCCCCACCTGTGCTCATAAAGATGAGAAATGACCCACTCATGCCAGACAGTAGTTTATTATACACTTTTTAGTTAAAATGAGCACCTTGCTACTGTAACCATTTCAGAGAATGGACATATAGCCCTTATTTGTCTACCAAAAATTCCAGATGAGTTTGGATGCGAATGCACAAGTAATATAAAGATCACAACTTCCAGCTAGTCATGAGAAGATAAAGACGAAAATAAAAAATTACACGCAATAATTTATAACCTAGTGATCAGAGTTCAGGAGGGAGTTTTGAAATGGCTTTGTGACTGGCATCTGACTTAACCTATGCCACTGCTGTCTTGAAGATCCAGCCTCAGGATCTGCTCCCTTAGGAAGAAGCTCACTGCAGCAGCCAGCAGCGATAGCTGAATTAGTTAAAAGTGAATCAGAATAAAACTGAAAACAAAAAATTCAAGTATTTGTGATGGTCAGCCCATATCTCCTCCATAACCAAGAAAAGTAAAGGCGTTGCTGGCTCATACATGAAAATGTAAGAAGTTCTACTCTTTGTGCTCACCTCTTTCTTTCACGTTTCTTATGACTAAAATGTTGATCTACACATTATGAACGTATACAATGTCGTCTACATGTCTGTCACTGCATAAAATAATTTGCATCCTTTGGCTGAAAAAATGCTGAGTTTATATAACAAAGACCACTATGTTTTGTTAGTATGGCATTTTGCGATCACTCATGGACACTAGGCAATGAAGACAGCTCTTATTTTACGAAAGAACTTCTCAGAGAGTTTGGAAGCATGAAGGAATTTGAACACGAGCTGCTGAGCTTAAGGCTGTTGCTGAATCAGAGCCTCTGTTGATAGGAAGGCTACAGCTCAAGTGAGAGTATGCATCAGCCCCAGAAGTCACTTGTGTCACATGTGTGGTGAAAAGAAGTTACACTACAAACCTTACCTTTTCTGTCACCTTCTCAACCCCGGTCTCCAGCTCATGTACCATGTTGCTGATTTGCTTTGCCTTGCTAAGGCTCTCACCAGGTAGCTCCTGAAGGTTCTCAATGTGCTGGTTAAAATGGGAAAGTGGCTCTTTCCAGGCTTGCAGAAGTTTCAGGATCAAGTAGGTCAGTTCTTCTCTCTTATAAATTAAAACATAAAGAATTTCTCAGTTTGCAGCAGCTCATAGGAACTCAGTCTCACAGTGGAATCTCTGCAGGGTTAATAGTTATGTCGGCAATTCAGTAGTTTGCAAATACACAGGGGCCATTCTGCCTCCAGTTGTTTGTGGAGATACAAGAAACAAAAATTTGTATCTGCCTTCTTTTCAGCTTTCTTAGACTCCTACGTTCTGCGGGGCAGCATTAGCAAAATGGTGGCACTCCTGTCCAAGTTAACAGGAACTGAAAAGTTTCAGGAACTCTTCCTGGGTATCTCACAAGCCCAAGATGCTCCAACCAGACACCCATTCTGCAATATCTGCACTTCAGCATGGAGCTGCATTGCCTTGCACCTCACATAGGTTCTAGATACATCATTAAAGGTGTGCTGCAGACGTGCTTCCCAGGAAAGCGCCTGGTGCTCAGGGTGGATGATTCTCTAACAGAAATCCGGCGGCCTTATGAGCTCTCCAGTGACCTCAGCTCAGAAGTGATACTGCAGGCTCACAGCATGAGGCAGGGCCGCATTTCCAATTTCCAGGGGAGCTGAGCTCTGGGGGAGAGTGTCCATGTCACAGCGGAACAAGGTGCTGACACATGCCTCACTCCGTCTCCTCCTGCAGGAGAAAGCCTCTCCTGCTGCCATACCCTCAGCTTCCTCAACTTCTATCTAAGGAAACTCCTCCTGACTTTCTTTGAAGAACGATTTTTTCTCTTTGCCATTATGTGTCTAAAACAATTGGCTGTTTTCCCCCTCACCTATCGATTCAGAGATAACAGCGGTTAGACCTTTCTCCCCATTGCTTTTTACACTTCACAGTGGCACTGATCAATCTAACACACATCACAGTCACAGCTTTCTAAGTTTCTCTTCCACAGACAGCCACAGACAGCAAGCAAAGGGACACCAGTCATTTGAATGAAGTACCACTGCAGTGCCTCCATTGGAACTAGTAAATACAAAATAATGCACGTAACCATAGACATATATGCCAATGTATGCATCTTTTTCGATAGGATGGAATAATGATGAGCATGCCCGCCCCGCACACCGGTGTGCCTTACCGGGATTTTCTGGGCGTACTCTTTTCCGTTGGGGGTCAGCATGGTGGCAGTGTGGCACTTCCTCGCGGGCCTGCCCAGCTCGTTGTCACGAGGCGTCAAGTATTTTTCCTGCGGGGGAAGAAAATCTCAAAAAGCCCCCGGGCCCACCCCGGCCCTCCGCCCGGCGCCGGGCCGGCCCGGCACTCACCAGCTCGGTGGACAGGCTGTGGATCCTGCCCGAGTGCCGGATCACGCGGTCGAAGAGGTCGGCCACGCTGAGGAGGCGGCAGCCCGCGTCCCCCGGGGGGCACATGGCCGGGGGGGCCGCCGCCCGCACCAGCAGCCACAGCAGCGCCAGCGCCGCGCCGGGACCTGCGGGGAGCGGGGCGTCGGGGGGCACAGACCCTCAGTTCCGTCCGCTCCATCCTGTCCCGTCCCGTCCCGTCCCGTCCCGTCCCGTCCCCTCCGTCCCATTCCGTCCCGTCCCCACCTGCCCGCCCCGCCGGCCGGCCCAGGGCCATGGTACCACGGAACCCTCCGCCCAGCGCGGAGCGGAGCGGCCCCGCCGCCCCTATATACGCGGTGGGGTGTGCGCGGCGGGGGGGCCGCTCCTGGCGGGGCCCTCCCTGACGTGCGTAGCCCGCGGCCGTTGTGCGGCATTATTGCCCGAACCGACTGAGCTGGAGAGCTATAATTGGAAGAACTGCCACTGCAGCCTCTCTCAAAGAAGCACATGCGGCAATTGTCTTATTCCGGGACATATTCCTCTTTATACTGGTGCCAATAAGTGCACATCAGCATACATCTGTATCAAAGGCAGGACAGCATTCTGTGTGAGGCAAGGAGCCTGGAATAGGATTGACTGCTCAACTTGAAATGATTCGCCTGCTTCACCCACTTTAAAGAAATCACTCTGGGAATATAAGGATCAATTTTTGTTCATTTGAAAGGCTTTGGAGCTCAAAATGAGAGCAGTAAGGTCTTTCCTTCCTTCCCTTCTTTTCCTTCTTTTCTTTCTTTCCTTATTTCCTTCCTTTCCTTCCTTTTTTTACCTATTGTACACTTAAGGATGTATTTGTTGAGAATAGAAATAGAAGATATTTTATCCTCCAGATAAAACCTTTTGCAGAACATTTTGGCTTTCTAAGGGCAATTTCTTCTGTGTCAGACTGACAAATTTTATAGCTGAAAGAAATGGTTATGATAATCTCATCCAGCTTTCCTCATCATGCATGCCATGGATGTCTCTAAATATTCCTGCCTTTGAGCTCCAGAAGTTTTTGAACTGCACTGTGTATCTTAGAATCACAGAATCATTAAGGTTTGAAAAGACCACTAAGATCACTTAGTCCAACTATGAACACATCACCACTATACTCAGTAGATGTTTTTTCCAGAAGAGCTGGTGAGTGATCTCCCTGTCCTTTTCTGAACCCTCGAGCATTGTATTTTCTCCCTCTCTTTCTTTGAGGAGTGTAAGAAAGTGCTTAACAGGGAGCTTAACATGGTGAAACCACCACAGTGGCCCACAAGGAAAGGCTGAAGGAGGTGGGGTTGTTTGTTATCTATCAAGGAAAGGTGAGGTGAGATAGTTTTCAGATAGGCAGAAAGCAGCAGCAAAGAAGATAATTATTCACCACATCCATTATGCCTACAAGATATCACAGGATTAAACTGCAATAAGGAAAATGTAAATTGGACATTGGAAAGAACTTCTTAATGGCTAGGAAAGTTAAGGAGTGGAACAGATTTCTCAGGGACGTGGTGGAATCTCCAATTTTACCTAACCTTCCTTATAATCCTTCAAACAGTTTTCAGAAAGTCCACAGTAAGGTCCGTGCTGCTGTGGGCAGGGAGGGAATGGCCAACATCTGACCTCTCCCCCTTCCAATCTCCTGCAGCTTGATAGGGCAAGGCCAACTGGAACTCTCATATTCACTCCCAAATTTAAATCATGAAGAGTAAAACATGAAATCAAAACATTTGTTTCAACCAAATACTGCCTGCTGTTGCTTTGAGCTTTTTCCTATAAAATAGTCATGTTTTATGGCTCATGAAGGGGCAAGTCACACTCTGCTCTGAAAGTTCATAATATGAGTTCTTGAACAAAGCAATCCGGATATGATGTAACTCGTATCTCAGAAGTGAACTGCAAAAAAAGTTCACTACCCACTAGAAACAATCATCAATTTCCCAGAAGCTGGATTGCAGATCTCTGGTTTTCCCAGTTTCATTAATAAAAAGGCACACTTCTGTGAGTAGAGCTAGAGTCGTGGGAATAATTGTTAAACATTCCTTCTCCTTTGGGTTTCCAGAAGCCTAATATTTCCAGAAGATCTGCAATTTGCTTGAGTAATTTATAAAACTATGCCAAAGACTTGTTTCGGGCCTACAAGGGAATCTCGTCTTTTTAAGGTGCTGCAGCTCCATTTCCCTGCTATCCCTCAAACAGGCTCCTGCTGATTACCCTGTTCTTTGCTGTTGGACTGGGTGCTCTGCTGAAGTCTTGTCTGTGAGCCATGCTCAAACGATTGAGCATACATACATATGTACATCTGCATACTGTTTGCAAGTTGGATGAAACCAGTTGCTTTCCTTAAAGGCCTTAGAGAACGTCCACAGGTATTTCCATATATTCAGCTACAGCTCTCTGAAATGGGAAAAAAGAATCCTGGAATCAATGCCATCATTTTTGTCATTAGAGTCCCAAAACCAAATGGTGTCACCACAAAAGTTAGTGATACTACTATACTGGAGTTTGTTTTTTGGAGCACAGCATTAAGTTGTTATTCAGTTTTCCCCAGTATCTGCTTTTACTACTTCATGTAGTAGCGTTTGGCTTTTTTCTCTTCTAATATCTCTTTCAATAACACTTCAGTCACTGTAAAATTGTTTACTTTCATCAATTAGATTTCTTTCTCTTTTATGCTCTTTTAAATCTCTTTTTTTTCTGTTTCGATAGTCACTGGGTCTGCTTTGGCTTATATCTATAATGAACTTATAAAGTCAAAACTCAGTATCAGCTCTCCATTGGAATCTTCCTCAAGCTGTCACCTTCCTGCCTCCTTGTCCTCTCTTGACTTTTCTAACGATATCCTTTTCTGGTTTTCCTACAGCTTCTTTAACTTCTTATGCAGAGAATCCTCATCACTTCAACAGTTTTATGTGAAGGCTTTACAAGATTCTGTCTCACATTTTACAATCTCATCAGCAAAAGCAAAAATTCAACTACTGCTCCTCACTGCCACCTGAAGGCCTGTCTTCCTGCTCTATATCGGTCTCCTTATGTCCAAGCACAAATCTCAAGAGACAAGCTTGTATCTTCAACATGTCCTTTACTGATGATCTGCTCAAATGTAAAAGAACTAAAAGAAAGCATAGCTTCTGTTGTTGTCATTTGCAAACTGAAGAGAAAAGCATGTTCAGAGCATGTAACAAGATTCTCTCCCATACATTCAGGACAGGATTTCTCTCATCTGATTTCAGGTATCGTGTGGGCCCTTTTGATGTTCATCTGGAGGTCAGTGCCCAGCACAAACCTCTGTTGGTGTCTGTTTTTCTTTTTGGGTTGTCAGGGGAACTTAGGATGATGAGTGTAGTCCAAATCAAGACATAGCAATCTCATTTTTTATTTGCAAATGTAAACTTGGAGCTGATGAAGCATGTGTTCAATACATCACTATTAATGATGTGAAGGGACTGACCCTATCACAGGAAAAGGTAGGTTCTATGAAAATTCTAATCTTCACAGAAACTTGGAAGGATAATATGCACTATGAAGCTTTGAATTTGTGTTTGAATTTTTGATCCTGTTCTCATGATATTTTATTTGTGAAATTGAGTTATTTCAGTTTCAAGTTATATATTTGATATTATATTTTGGATATTTCAGTTTTACAGCTCTTGGACATGGTCTGAGTAAACTACTGAACTTGAACACAAGAGGCAGAATTTATGATTAGAGAATTAAATATTAATTAGGCAATGAAACATTGGGAGAAAAGAATCTTTGCACTTTCAGATAAACAATTCCACAAGTTTACACTTATTTATGTAAACTATCTAGTGAATATAAAAATTTAAAAAGGAGATTTAAAATTTGATTTAAAAAGGAGAACGGTGTGATTGATTTCTACCATTATAATATCTACAAAGGATCTTAGCAAATTAAAAAAAAATGAGAGGGATGAGATGTTTTATTTTACAAGCTTTAGATTTTATGAAGTGGAACTTCATTTTAATCTAAATAACTATAAAAGAATCCAGTTTTCTCAGAAGAAGTTGCACTCTGCCTATAAAGGTGCATCACCATCCTTTCACTTCCTACACTGTTCATACTATCTATACAGTACTTTTGGAACCGTACTACCAATATAGTACGAACTGCCTGTGTATATAGTCTGCCTATATAGTACTTCTGATGTGCTCTAACAGTACCAAACACTTCCAGCTTGGCTATGTTTCTCCTGGTATTGGAAGTGTCACTGATGTGTGACACAATGATCAGTAGGATTAGTAGTAGCATGTTAAAGAGATACGTTCCATCTTCAGAGAGATTTGGAGAAAACTTTTTTTGGAATATAAAGATAAAATTATACACAGTGTTTGTACGTGCCTCAAGAAAAATGCATTCCAGAAAAAAAAAAAGGAGGAAAACTTCAGGCAAGACATGAAGTCAAGGCTGAGAATTTTTTGGAAATAAATATACCTACAGAATACACTGGAGACAATCTCAAGGAGATGTCCTAGTGCCCTGTGAAAATGGTAGTTGTGTTTGGCTGAATCCTGTAAGCACTGAGTTAGACCATCATACAGGTATAGCTCCATTAACTTTGATGTCTTTACTTTTTGTTTGTACTGGTGTCACAGAGACTGGGTTCAGGTCCCAAGTCTGTGTTATTAATAAGCACGCACTGTTCAAAATGAACTTTAACCCCCAGAGTTAGTTCTATAATACCCATCTGGAAAAAATATATGCTATCACGTCCTCTGTTATAAAATCAAATTATTTAGAGAGCTTACTGAAGTAGGAAAGAAGGCACTAGTATCATCCTGTGCACTTTTTATTTTTTTACTAGACCATCCACTGATTTGAAGTGATGCTTCACTTAAATTATGACTTCCCATCTGCCGCCATATTGAAATTATCACTGCGGAAGAGAACCATGTCAGATGTACCAAAGCTCCAAGATTTTTATGACTGTAGTATGGACAGAAGTTAACTGCAGTTCATTTAACATCTGTCTAGTGCCAGATGTAGCCAGGCTGTGTCTTCCCCACTGGCTTAGTAATATTTTACATAAAGTAAGCATAAAGTACTTGGCAAGTTCTAAATCTTCATTTTCTCATAGCAGTATTCATGAGTCCATTTTGTCAAATACTTTGGAATTTCTGCTACTTTCTTTTCATGGCCTAAAATATTACGAAGAAATTTGTTATTATAAAATACTCCTCACTGCATTTGGAAATGTTAAATATGCTATGGAATCTTCCTTCATATTCCTAGTGCATGCAAACATAAGAGCCTTCAGTGTTATGATTGAATTATTATTATTTTTTTTCACAGGATTTCCGCTTGGTTCAGTATACCGTATTCAGCTGAATAAGCAGCTATTCAGTTTTGTTTTTCTTTTGTTGTTCACTGTGTGCTCCCATGCCTAATTTACTACACACTTTTCAAACTTATTCTGAATATATAATCATTTTGCTCCTGAATACTCTCTATTTTTCATTGAATACCTGTTCACAAGCATTCGCTAATTTATTATCATGGCATATTCCTGAAGTGAGGGCATGCTGTCATACCCATTTTACAGATAAGTGAAGAGGCACAGTGCAGTTATTTATCCATTTGAATAGTCAATTTGAGATGGGAGGGACATTAGTTCTTGAGGATTAACCCCACATCAGATTATGAAAAGGTCCTTGTATAAGTACTACCTTTACTGAATTCAGATATAAAAATCTTTTTTTTGGGTCCCACCTCTCCTAAACTCCATAGAACTTTTCCTACTATAGGAGAGGAAATACCTACCAGAAATAATCCAACTCTACTTGGAACCCTGCAAACAGTTTTTAGAGTTTTTCCTTTTAAGCTACAAAATTTTTAGCTGTGCTATGCTGTCACCCCTTTGCAGGGAAAAAGGTAAAGATCTTTGCTTACTATAGGGGCTTAGTGAGACCTGGCAGCATTTTATTCCATTTGAAGTTGTAAGGGGAGCTGTTCTGTAGTCAAATACAACTGATCTCCATTTCAGTCTTGTCTCTTTGGTACTGAGACATAAACACACCAGAACATAAACACATCATTCGATATCCCTAGTGTCTGGATATTATCCTCAGTTCTTCTCAGACTCCTTGTTTTGGTGTGCCTTGTTTGACCTGTTGGATCCTTTTTTCCTACTCTCCTATCAGTCTTTCATGTCAAACATAACTTTAAGTTATCTTCAGTAATGCCTAATCTTCGCCGCCATCCTTGCACCAGAATTTTGCCCCATTTGATGTGTCTTCTAGTCAGACTTTCTCAGACTGACTGGCTTCTAACTCCAAAATAGCTCCAGTTCTTCCCAGTCCTAGACTTCTCCCCTAGTTAGTTCGGGTCAATGAGAAGCGTCAAGCCCTCCCCACCTGCTCAGATTTAAGCCATCTCTGCATTGCCTGTGTCATGGTTTTATGATTTTCAGTTATTGGTACTCCACATCATAACATCATGTAGTGAATGTACCTGTTCCTCAGAAGAGAAGGACTACTACAGTCCCCACGGTACTTTGCTCCTCTGTTACCATTTCCAGCCGGAGGGAAAAGATAAAAGCTCGCAGTATAAAAACTTGCAGATCACGAGACCTCGTCCCTTTTTACTCCGTCTCTCGTCTTGGCAGCACCTCGCTCTCCAGCCGTCTTATCGTCGGTAGTAGAGTAAGGCCTACCTTGATTTTGGGACATTCTCTCTCATGTTGGATTTATCAGCTTAAATTGTAATTATATTGTATTATAGTGTGTTGTTTTGCATTCCGATATTTTATTTAGTAAATTAGTTTGTTTCTCCTCAGATTGTTGCCGCTGTTCTTTGCTCTCAGGGCCATCTCCCTACCCTTTTCCCCTTTCCCCTTTTCCCGGGACGTGGGCCCTTGGGTCCCCCGTCCCCTTTGTCACGGAATCGGGCCTAACGCCCGTAAACCGTTGACAGCCTGTGTTGTGGTTTAACCCAACAGCAGCTCAGCACCACACAGCTTTTAGCTCACCACACTCCTTATCCCTAGTGGGATGGAGGAGAGAAGTGGAAACAAAATAGAACTCATGGGCTGAGATAAAAACTACTAACTAAGAGTAGGAAAATGGAAACAAAAATGGGAAGATAACAATATATGTATTCATATTTATCCACAATACAATTACTCACGACTTGACGCCCAACTAACAGAACAACCACCTGCCAACCAATGCCCTGCCACAAATGCAGCATCTCACTACCCAATAACTGACACGTCCAAGCAGAGGCCACCCACCCTAGCCAACTCCCCACAGCTTTATGGTCTTCCACACGATGCCACACGGTATGGAATAACTCTTGGCCTAATTCAGGCCACCTATCCCTTCTCTTCCCTATCCCCTGCTGCCATGCCATAAAGGCAATGGCTCTTCCCTGCCAAATGGCCTGGCCTGCTTGTGCATCCATCACTCAACAACAACCAAAACATTGGTGTGTTATTAAATCTGTTCTGGCTGAACCTGGGACAGACTGCTATGTAAGAATGTCTACATTGTTATCTTAGGTAACTCAGGCCTGAAGCCTCGTAGGACATATCTGAAGTTTGGTAGACAAATTCAGGCCTCCTGTCTAGACAAATTCCTCCATCTCACAGGCCTGTGTTTCCTGAACTGCTCTACACAGAACAGGTCCATGTGATTTCTGTACCTGGATCAGTCAAATTCCTCTTCCAGGAATACCAGAGCACAGCATGAAAGCAGAGGCAATGGATATGAGATGTTGCATACTCTGAATTCAAGTGTCACGGCCAAGTTCTTTAATCCTGTAGTAGCTTAGAGTTGTACCATCTTTGTGACTGAAGACACCGAGTGCACAGCAGGATCCGTTGGGAAGTTTGCAGCTAGCACCATTGAGATACACGGCATGAAAAATCATGGAAAAACCCTTTCCAAAGTGTTACAAATTGGCCATATGAGGGGGGAATAAAAAATGTCTGTCCTGGGAAAGATGACATCTTCTTATACTGTTTCTCAAATATCTACTTTAAAAGAGTAAGATTAAAGGAGAATACTGGCATTCTGTAAAGCAAATGTCAGATTTTTTTCTGGAACAGAAACAAAATCATTTTTTTCTCCTCTTTCCTTTATTTGGAAACAACCACAATGATTCAAACTTAAATATTTCAGAAAATCAATAAAACTTCATTAAATCCTTCCACTATATCCTTTGGATATAGAAAACAAACAAGGATTTGTAAATTATAAGGAATTGAGGATCAGAAATGCATGTAGCCTCCTTATGATAAGCACTGCCTAGATTACAACAAAAATGAACAGAAGAAAGATGGAAAGTATGAAAAATCACTTTGAATATGCAATTCATCTTTGAAAGTTGTGTATCCAAGAAGTTCTTTAGGCATGACAACATCCCCGCTTTTCCTTTGTTTAAGGGAATGTGGCTGAGGATTTTCTGAGGTCCTCATATGAGAGATATTTTCTTATCTCCACTAAGCATGTGGGACAGTGAGAGTGGGCACAGTGGGAACGCAGTGTGGAAAGAATTTATTTTCCACTTTTCAGATTCATTCATTCCAAAGAGGAATACAAGTGAGCTAACAAGGTACTAGGCCCGTTATATATACAGAACTATCTGTAAGTAGAAGAAAAGTTGCCCAGAGAAGCTGTGGATGCCTCATCTCTTGAGGTGTTCAAGACCAGATTGGATGGGCCCTGGGCAGCTTGATCTAGTGAGTGGCAACCATGCCCATGGCAGGGCGATTGGAACTAAGGGATCATTAATGTCCCTTCCAATCCTTCTGTGATTCTATGAAAATTGAGTTTTTTTTTTTTTTTAATTTGTTCTTATTTTTAAACTTCCCTAAACATGGGTAGACAAGCCAGGAATTTATACCTCCATGAGCGAGAGGGACAGTCTTTCTTCCATTTTCCCCAATATGTGTTTCCTGGACTGACAACACTCCTAGCATTCCCTGTTCTGAAGCTTAAAGGACATGTGTTTATAGTTTACAGCTGTCCTGTTCACAATCACTGCTGAAGAAGTTCTGTTCTCTTACCTCAAAGGCTTTTCTTGCCCTGCTCACCACATCAGCAGAATCTAGGGATCAGGGGGAGACAGCGAATCAGACCTCTTTCTTACAGAACAGCATCGATATGCAACATCCCACATGAGGATTAGGAGACATTTTTTGGATTATTTACTGATGGAAGAAATGCTGAGTAGAGAACTGACATATCTGAGCCAGTGCAAAGTGTTTTCCTGACATGGAATAAAATCCTCACCTTTTGGACCCTGTGCTCTAACCTCAGAAATCCTTTCCCGAATAGACTGGTCCTCATTACTAAAGCAGAGTAGAATACTGCGTAAAATGACAAATAATTAAAAAAAATGTTCCTTTGTTTTCTATTTTTTTTCCTTTCCAAATCACTGACTTGTATTTCCGTTTGTATTTAGATGCTTATGGACGTTATTCTTTAGTCATTTCCTGACTGCAGCCATGTGACAGTGTACGGATAGTGAGAAAGCCTGTAGGTTTTCTTACCAAACTGCTGCAAACCATTTAATAGATTGCAAAAAAGTGGCTAACTTTCCACTTTCTTATGTAAGATGATGAACACAGATTATTTATAGAGGCTGCTCTCTCTAAATTAGTTTACTGTCACATGGAATGTGTGTCTTTCTTTCACGTGTCTCTTTGAAAGCTTCTCGGAAAATATCAGCATACCACCAAATGCTAAGGACTCGCTGGTCCAGTTATGTGTTCTTGTTGACAAGTATGAAAAATGACATAGAATGACATACTTATAATAAAATAAGTTAGAATGAGTAATTGTGTACGTGTGTTATACTATCATGTTCATGTGCTTACATCAAACTCACGCTGAAGGAAATGATTAAATAACAAATTATTGTAATGTAAGTTAAAGGCTTCATTTCAGTGTTTCCTAATAGCCCTTTGAGTTCCCATAAGAGGAGTTACTGAAAATGGGTGGTCAGAACGTCCTTCCAAAATGGAGAAACAGTACACAAGGTAAAGTTTTGTTTCCTCTCTGACCTTTGTGTAAAAAAAAGGGAAGAAGTAAAAATGACTGGATGTGTGGTCCTTTTTCTTCCTTTTCTTTAGGACACGTGGCAACCACCAGAGGAAGAGATGGAGGAGAGAAGAGCTGATGGGTGGCTGTGGCATGGTGGAGGCAGTGCAGAGGCTAACCTAATTCTGCAGAGTTGTCCTGGTTTGTACTGTGGGGACCAGTGTGTCACTTGCCAAGAAATCCACAACCCTTGAGAGCAACCCTTGAGATCAACTTCTTGTTCCAGCTGAGCCCAGAACGCAGTGGAAGCTGGAAGCCAAGCACTTGTGCACTAGCCCTCATCTGGTGCTCCTCGTGCTTCACTGGTGTTATGGCTCTGTGTATATCAGCATACCTAGCCTTGTCAGGAGCCAGGGCTAATCTGAATGATTTGTGTAAATCACAGCTGGTGGGAAGGGTTCTTACCTAGAAAATGCCTACTGATGTCCCTAATAAACATAATACATTTCCTTTCACCTGTTAGTATGTTTCTGCTTCCAGGCATGAGTTGTGAAGGGATGCTGTTCAAAAGGACCTGAACAAGCCTAAAAAGTGAGCCCATGTGAACTGAATGATGTTCAGCAAAGCCAAGTGCAAGGTGCTGCATCTTGGTCAGGGCAATCCCAGAGATGTGTGTAGACTGGGAGAACTCCTCAAGAGCAGCCCTGCAGAGAAGGGCTTGAGGGTTCTGGTAGATGAAAAGCTGGACGTGAGCCAGCAATGTGCACTTGCAGCCTGGAAATCCTGGGTTACATCAAAAGAGGGGTGGCTAGCAAGGCAAGGAAGGTGTTTGTCCCCTTCTGCTCTGCCCTTGTGAGGCCTCACTCGCAGTACTGCTTCCAGGCCTGGGGCCCCAGTACAAGGAAGGTGTGGAGCTGTTGGAGAGGATCCAGAGAAGGGCCATGAAGATGATCAGAGGGCTGAAGTATCTCTGCTATGAAGAAAGGCTGATGAAACTGGGGTTGTTCAGTCTGAAAAAGAGAAGGCTATGGGGAAACCTCTTTACAGCCTTCCACTACTTAGTGGGAACTTATAAGCTGGAGGGAGATCAACATTTTACATGGTCTAATAGTGATAGGAGAAGGGGGAATGGTTTTAAACTAAATGAGGAGGTGTTTGTTAGATATGAGGAGGAAGTTTTCATTGAGAGAGTGGTGGGGCACTGGCACAGGCTGCCCCACCTGAGAGAAGCTGTGGATATCCTATCCCTGGAGGCGTTCAAGGCCAGGTTGGATGGGGCCCTGAGTGACCTGATCTGGCATGTGGCAGCCCTGCCCATGGCAGGGGGTTTGAACTAAATGATCCTTGATGTCTCTTCCAATCCAATCAATTTTGTGATTCTGTGATTCTGTGATTCCACCTGCAAGTAGACGCAACAGAGACTGTTGGAAGAACGGGAATTGCTTCTCCCAGCAGCCAACAGCCAAATGCAACACTGTCACAGAGGAGACCTTTTCCCCTCCTGACTTCTGTTTCTGCTCAGGCTGATGTCTCTGAGTGTAAAACAGAAATAAGAACATAAATTTGAAGGAAATGCCTATTGTGGAGCGTAATGATTTGTGCTTCTGATTAATTCCATGTTGTTTTAAGACTCCAAGCCTAACTAGTCTTCAATCTTTTTGTGTCATGGGATCTGAGTACCCTATTCAACTGCATTTGTTTCTGAGAGGTTCAGAAGTCTGTCAGAGGTGTAGGTGGCTGACTCTGCTGTAGCATTAAGGTTTATCCAAGTAACACTCAGCTCTCTTCTGGTTGGGTGTAAACGATATGGTGTTGAAAGAGGAGAGAAAAGTGAAAAAATGATCTAGAATAAATATGTATGGGCTAAGACAAACTCCAGGAAGGTAAAAGTAAACAGTGTTACAAAAAAATGAAGGCCAGCTGGGAGGAACTGGTAGACTTTCCTGCAAAAATATCTCTAATTGCGTTTCTCTGGATTGTCAAAGTAAATCTGAAGCCTGAAAGGAATGGGACTCATAAGAAGGAAAAAGTTTGAGAGCTAGCTACCTTGGTGAAAGGAGGAGGATCCCCGAGGGGGGAAAAAATTTCATAATTTCAAGCTCATTGCACAGGTTGATCTGTCACACAGCAAGTAAAAAGAGGGAGCAGAGTTTTCCTGAGCTCTGAGGTAAGCCAGAGAAAGCTTTGTGTTTGCATCCCTTCTGATATACATTGTCTTGATGAGCAGACTATGAACAGTGTCAGCTGGAAAACATTTTATAGGAAGAAAAAAGAGGCAAAAACCCAAGACTATACTTTTATCCAATGGATATGTTGTCAAAGTTTTTTAGTTGTTCTTATGTATGCATGTATTTTAGTTCATGTTTGTACCAAAATGAGCAATCCATCACATGATCACATGGAAAACTCTACGTGCCATGACGAAATAAGTTATAATTGTGTGTCACCAGATGTCAAGAGTCATTAAGAACTGAAAATTTCCATCGGTGAAATACTGTTCTAGACTTTGTAGTGGAATATGTGAATCCTGAAGGAAACATTACAGGCAGACTTGTTAGTAACTGCTCATTTCTTTAAGCTACAGACAGAATGTGTTGACAGTGAAACTTAATTGCCAAGAATGTACTTGATTTAGAATTACTGAACCAAACACTAGGAAACTTCTACGTGGAAGTATGTTGTCACACCATCTCTCTCATTTAAGAGAAGCCATTAATCATCATACTACAAATCCAAAGCTTCGGAAGAACACTTCTGTTATTTTAAATGTGTATAGATATTGAACTATAACTATTTAATAATTTTTATCTCCTGATGTGGTATTAATACTTTCTTCTATCTCCCACTGTCAGGCCTCTCACGGAAGAGCGCATAATAAGTGTACAAGTCACTAAGTGTAGGATTAAAGAGTGGTACTGAGCTGTATTAACTATTGCTATAGGCTTGAAATAATATAACTAAAATGTCATGGTTGCCTGCTCTTATCAGTGGCAGAGTATGTCGTTAAGAAGGAAAAACTGTCAAAGAAAACGAATATAAAGATATCAGCTCTGCAGAACATGAAAACATATGTGTGACTATAAATGTATGCTAGTTGGACTGATCAGTCTGACAGCTGTAGGATTACTCAGTTACATTTGAATACCTTTTTGAATTGAAGCCTGAAGTCTTAGGGAGTAGATCCGGAGAAGTCCATCTGCAACCAGGGAGAATTCAGGCCCAGCACAGCGGTATCTGGGGCCAACAAGTGCAAGAAGGCTCTGCAGAACCTCTCTGATATTTTAGCTCTGGTATTTTAGGAAATGGTAGATGACATCAAATACTCATAGTTGAGATTTTCCTTTGTACCTGGGATTCTCATTCACATCCGGAGCTAATATAAAACTAGTAGCTCCAGGTAGATTTTAAGGGAGATCTTCATGTGAAGTAATGACCATGCTACTAGAAATGTGACAAATAGTATTATTGAGTTGAATGAGCATTAGTGAGATTTACACTGCTAGTGAATATGTTGATTTGCTATATTCTATATTCTCTGTACTGTACATTGCAATATCCTTTAATGGGAGAGACCTGTGTTTTGGAATCATGTTGTTAGGCACAAGTAGTCTGACATTAATTGGATGACATTTCAAAGGGACAGAAAACAGTAACAACAAAGAGATAAAAAAGAGAATGACAGTCAGGATCTTTGAAAATGAACTCTTTGTGTTTTAGGTGATGTGTAAATAGTGCCTGAGAAGTTCAGCATATTGTTTAACAAGTTAATATTTTGTCTTTGCCCATTAGCAAATATTTGACTCATATAATTCGAATCATTAAAAGAATGCTTCAAGCATGAACACGCATGGAACTAATTTTCGACTGGTGTCCTTATCATGATTTTCAGTGATTAGGAGGCACTGAATGAGTCATTTCATAACGTAGGGTTAAATAAAGATGACCTCTTCTAGGGTTTATTCTGTCTTGAGGAAAGGGAGATTACAGCATTGGGCTTTCTCCAGTGCTCTGTAAATTCACTTTAATTTTGACTTTCAGCAGTAGCCTCTAGTTAGACAATAGGGAATTTTAGTTTTATACTTAATTAATTTTTAGTCATCCTTTGACGTTGGATGCTGGTCTTACTGCTTTTATTGTACTTTGACAGATTTGTCAGTTGCATGAAAAAGCAAGACTGATTTAAATTAAAGGCTACCAAAGGCTATCAAACTCATGTCAATTTTAAGCAATAAATCTAAAGATGTTATAGTGTTAGTGGTTTATCTCCTTGCGATTAGTTTTTTTTTCCCTAAAGCAAACATGCTTCATTTTGCCCATAATATGTGTTGCCTTTACTGTTAGTTCAGTTTTTTGTCATTGTTATTTGACACACTCTAGCATTCCGTGTAACATGTTGATTTCATAGTAATAATACACTTAACAAAAACACGGAGAGTGCCTGCATTCAGTATTTTCAAATGTCATTCTGGGGATTATCCTTGTTCCAAATGCAAAATAGTCCTCCTATAAACATTTTGCATTCAACATTTCCATCTCGTGGTAGAATGTACTTAGTTTGCTCTCAGAATGGTAGTCAACACAAGTCTCAAAGAGTACATTCTTCTCTTCAAACTGGTATAGGTTGTTGTACAACCAGACCAAGCAGCATTTGCAGCAAGAAAGGAAAGTTGGGTACTTTTGTCTTGCAAATTATGTTCTTTTCTCTCTTCTACCCATAAATACTCCATAACACTTCTGAAAAGAGAAGGTTAAGGAAGAGATAGTCAATAGAGCAGAGGAGGGTACAGTAAACGAAGTACTTCCATAGAGCAGTTGCTAGATACTAGATAGCAGCTAAGAAGCAGTCTCCTTTTTCCACACCCCAATAAGTGTAGTAATCTGAGGACAAAAAGCAGTGGCACAGCATTTCACTCTCAACTGGAAGAGTATAAGCACCTGTCAAAGATAAGGGTGGTAAGGCTGAAGATGAAGACATGGTATAGCTGGGGAACTTGGCGTTAGTACTGAGCAACTTAATGGATTCAGTGAAGGTGAAGACAGTTAAAGTCAGAAACATGAAGAATAATAACAAAGAGATGCAGGAAGGTATAGTGGAAACGATAAGGGAAGATGACAAAATATGACTATCCCTGGGGAACGGTGCACATGTCTGCCCTGTGGCACCATTTTTGCATTCATAGAATCATAGAATGACTTGGATTGGAAGGGACTTTAAAGGTCATCTAGTTCCAACACCCTGATGTGGGCTGGTTGCTAACCACCAGATCAGGCTGCCCAGGGCCTCATCCAACCTGACTTTGAATGCCTCCAGGGATGGGGCAACCACAGCCTCTCTGGGCAGCCTGTGCCAATGCCTCACTGCCCACTGAATAAAAATTTCCTCCTAACATCAACATATTTTTCTCTGATAACATAGGTCTTGTAAAAGTCTAGTAAAGAGACACGATCAAACTTTTATTTAAGTTGAATGTTTGCAATTCTATGCATTCCGTTTGAAAATTCGCTCACATGTAGGTAGGTTGAAATACTATTATCAGTAATCACTGCTGTGGCGCTAGCACAGATCAAGTGTAATACGTGTGGGTTTTGATTTGATTCTGTGTATGTGGTGGGTGCAAGAGGCAGAGTTAGCACTGCACTCTACCCTCCCATCCACAGTATTCCGTTGTCACCTATGGTGCCCGTGCTTGAGCTTTGTGTCATTGACTCATGAAAAATATTACTAAAAGTCAGGTAATAATTTTAAAAGTTGATGATTTTGTAGGGCTGCATTACTAGCTGTCCAGGGCTACACGCTGCCCACAGGCCATGCGTTGGACATAGCTGGTCTCTAGGAAAGGGACAGAGGGCATATGAGTCAGTGGAAGACCAAAGGGGAAGATGGGACCATTCAGTTAACTTATGAGAATATTTGCAGACTGAGCTGGAGAAAAGAGGACTATTAAGCAAGAGAAAATGAAGAAGAAAACTGCAGATGTTTCTCACTTATGAGCAGAGTGGGTCACTGGGGATGGCGGAACTACCAGAGTTAAACAGATAATGTTTATTTTGGCTTGCTGAAGCCAGTTGGCCATCCGTGTTGACGAAAGTTGTACATAATACAAGAGTAAAGTTAACTGAAATTACATGGCATTCAACAGCTGAAAGCAAAACGATTTTTTCTGTCCTTCTGGGAGGATTAAATCAAAACCAAATAAACATGTCAGTTTTCTGGAATAAAGCAAAGAATAGTTCAACAAGGTTTCTAAACATGGACTCTAAGGATTCATCTAACCAAATCGAAAAGCCATTCAGACGATAGGCCCTCAGCTGAATGCAAACATGCCAAGCCTTCCTGATATCTGGAGAAGACATTGTAGCTTAAGTGTGTATGTATTTATTTCCACAGAAATACAATAGGTACATAAGTGAAGAATTGCTTCAAAATAAGCACTTTTGTTGTCAGAAGAGATTAGCATTTGTTCAGTAAGGAAAAGTATTAAAAATTGCATTCAACAATTGCTGAAGAAAATATTTTGCGGCCTCTTAAGAACTTCACAGAACTACACTTTCTTACCACAACAATCCTAAAATATATCATCTGTTTTCAAATGGCAGGCTTGGGGAGGCTATCTCTCCTAGAAGTTTGTGTAACAGCAAAATGACTTCAAATGTTTGCAGACCGTATTACTATAAGCTGTAAATTGTGTGAAAAAAACTCCGCAGGAAAAAAAATGTGTAAAACAATCAGTGCTTATATTTCACCTGAGCCAAATGGCAAAAGGAACAGCATTTTGATATCTAACTTTGCATTGTGGCAACGTTCATGTTTGCAATCAAGGATCTAAATGTCAGCACTCTGCTTTTTATTCAGATATGAATGCAGGGGTCCTGGTGAGGTCTCTCTGGAGATGTGTCCTACATGTCTAGGGCGTTAGTGATAATACATTTTCAAAGACAGAAAGGTAAAGGGGAAATTGAGATTCAAGCCTAGCTATAGTGGTTCAAACAAAATGACTGTTGGGAGAAGGTCATGTCTTCATGTGCTGCTTCACTTCAAATTTATGCCTCCTGCCTGTAAAGACATACGTGGATAGTTAACAAAGGATTAGTAAAAGTGCAATGTATCCCAGAGTAAAGAAAAATAGCGAACACCCCATGCAAACCCTCCTTTCTTTAATGTTGAGGACTTTTTCTTTGCTAAGGTGAACACCGAAAAGCATTGCATTCCATCCCTGTTGTTTCTTCTTCATCTAAAAAGAAAATAAAAGAAAGAATTCAGGCTAGATTTTCATTTGGAAAGATCTCCTGAAAATTTAGAGCTGCCCTGACTTCAGCTGGGATAAAATTACTTTTCTTCAGAGTAGCTGGTATGATGCCATATTTTGAATTTAGGAGAAAAACGGTGTTGATACACAGCCATGTTTTAATTGTTGCTGAGCAGTTCTTATGTTAATTCAAGGACTTTTCAGCTTCTTGTGCTGCTCAGCCACTGGGAAGACTGGAGGTGCACAAAGAGCTGGAAAGGGACAGAAGCAGGACTTCTGGCCCAAACTGACCAAAGGGATATCCCATATCATATGGCATCATGTAGAATGATAAAACTATGGGGAGCTGGCTGGGGAGAGAGCACTGCTTGGGGATTGGCTGGGCATCAGTTGGCAGGTGGTGAGAAATTGCGTTGTACATTACTTGTTTTGTAAATATACATATATTATTGCTATTATTATTTTCCCTTTCTTTTCTCTCCTATTAAACAATCTTTATTTCAACCCATGCATTTTACTTTTTTTTTTTTCAGATTCTTTCCCACATCCCTCTGGGAGCAGAGAGTGAGCAAATGGCTGTGCAGTACCGAGCTGCCTGCTGGGTTAAATCACAGCAGTCCTTGTAGTGCCCAACATGGAGCCCAAAGAGTTAAGCAGGTCTGATCAGAATGTAAGACAAAATTTGTTATGAACATTTTAATATATTAGTTCAATTGTTGCTGGTCATGATGTTAGTTTATTCATTGACACTGTTGTTTTATTTGCGTTCAAGGTCGTTTTTCTAAATTTCTACCATATCGTTTATCGTTGCTGGGGGCTGGTGTAAGTTTGTGGTTTTGACAGCTTGTATATCGCATGCACTTGTGCTACACCAACCGTGAACTTAATCTGGTATTTGCACTCAGTATTGCCATCATTCTTATATTTCAGGAACCTTATTGTGGAAACTATTAAAAAGTACAATCTTTACTACAGGTGAGTTAAAATATTTTTTAAAATTTTTGAATATTCTTGGGGTGTTTGGACTAGCATGATCTTATTACTATGTTTCCTGCATGTATTTCTAGTGTAAGGTTAAACAACTGTTAAAAATACCACACAGGGATCTGCACTGAGGCAGGATGGTTATGGGTAGCAAGGTGTTTGGAAGGATTTGGGCACGTATCTGTCATAATTGTCACCTGCAATGGGTCTGGAACTTATCCCTAAACAAGTGCAGGTTCCTAAAAAGCTGACAGAATGTTTTCAAATAGTGTGCTTTGGCAGTGCCAGAGATTTATAGCTCACTGCACTGTGCTTGGGTCTGGCCTGTGTCTACCAAACACTATTCAACACTGTTCAGCACCCTTAAGAGGAAGAAAATGCCTCTGGATCTGATCTGACTCCTGCAATGTGTCCTGTGTGCCAGTATCAGTTGCATCGATGCAAGAATAAACAATGGATTTGAAAGTCAGTTCATTTAGTAAGGGAAGAAACTCCTACTAGGAATGGGAAGGAGGATGAAGTGGACCAGGAAGGCTGCAAACCAGGGCTATCACAAGAATGGGAGGAGGAAGAGACAGAATTCATAGAGGAGACAGTAGTCACCTGATCTCTACCCCTGAGTGATCTCAAGATATGTGGGCGGTCTTCAGCCTTCATCCAGGTCTGCACATTATCACCTGGCTGCTCTGATGTTGAGATAACAGGGCCAGTAGTTTGAGGGTAGAGAAGCCAGGCAGCTGAGGTGCCTCAGGTAGTATGGAGAAAGTCTCTCTTACTCTCTATGGACCTGTGTCTTGTCTGTAGAGAAACTTTTCCAAGAGGTTCAGCAATTCAAAGAGAATACACCTTCCTCCCCACCTACATGGATCAGTATCTCAAATATTAGGAATAAGCGTTCCTCTGCACAAGAGACAGGACATAGTAGGTACACACCATGTGCCACCCTACTGTTGTCTGTGACCACGGAGAGGATATGAGGAAGTGGAATGGAAAATTCACCCTAGAGGCCTGGGTACAAGAGTTGCGAGGGAAAACAATCACAAAGCTCTGTTCTTCCAGGAAAACTGCTCTCTAATTTCCAGTGTGCTGTTTCCCAGAGTAGATTAGTCAATCTTGCTTTTGATACCAGCAAAGAGACTTCTGGTTTGCATTTACAAGAACTGAATAACAAATACAATGACCTGGACTAGAGGGGCCCTTCCTCCAGTCAGGTGGAAGAAAATGACATCCAGATTTGTTAGACTGTGTGGATTTGATGACCAGATACATCAGATCCGCAGGAGTATAAGGCCTTTATGGATGCCAGTACAGTGTACCCTAATACCATCAAGTTATAAAGGGGCAGAATCCATCTGTATTTATGGAGTTATCACTCCATAGGGGGATCTCAACAACAAACTGTACTGGAGGCCAAAGTGAGCCTAAGTGGAAATGGGTAGAAAAAGCACCCCACTGTGACTGGTCCAGAGGCTCTGTGCATCCTCAGTATGGATTACCTCAGCAGAGGGTACTCCAAGCAGCCAAAATGATACCAGTGAATTTTTGACATAGCTGCTTTGGAGATGGAGAACATTAAGCAGCCGTCTACCTTGGAAGACTCTTGGAAGAACCTTCTGTTGTGGAGCTGCTGAGTGTCGAAGAACAGTGGGAGCCAGCCACTATCACAACATGGCTCTGACAGTGATATCAGACTGAGATTCCTTGATCCCCATCCATAAGTTCATTTGCTGGCTGGAGAAACAAGGAGTAATCAGCAAGACTCATTCATGCTTTAATACCCTATATGGCCAGTGTGAAAGTCTAACTGTGGACTATCAGGGCCTGGATGAAGTCATGACACTGCTGAGTGCTGCTGTGCTGGACATGCTAGAACATCAATACGAACTGGAGCAAAAGGCAGCCAAGTGGTATGCCACAACAGATATCACCAATGTGTTTTTCTCAGTCCCTCTGGCAGCAGAGTGCAGGCCACAGTTTGCTTTCACTTGGAGGAGCATCCAGTACACCTGGACTCTCCTGTTCCAGGAGTGGAAACATAGCCCTACCATTTGCCATGGCCTGATTTGCAACAGGGGAAAGCCCCTGAACATCTACAGTACATTGATGACATTATTGTGTGGGACAACACAGCAGAGCAAGGAAGTAGTCCAAGACCTTCTGAAAGTTTTGCCTTAAACCAAATGAAGAACAAGGGATCTGAACAGGACATATGGTTTTCAGGAGTAAAAATGGCAAGATGACCATCATCAGATCCCAGTGCATGTGATAACAAAATAGAGGCTATGTCTATCAATCATGTGATATGTAAAAAGAGTGATTTTGAATGAGGCTTCAAGTAATCATAGAATCATAGAATCACCAAGGTTGGAAAAGATCCCTAAGATCACCCAGTCCAACCATCCACCTATCACCATTATTTCCCACTAAAACATGTCCCTCAGTACAACATCTTAACGTTTCTTGAACATCTCCAGGGTCAGTGACTCCACCACCTCCCTGAACAGCCCGTTCCAGTGCCTGACCACTCTCTTGGAGAAGTATTTCCTAATGTGCAACCTGAATCTCCCTTGGCACTACTTGAGGCCATTCCCTCTTGTCCTATCTTTAGTTACATGGGAGAAGAGGCCGACCTCCAGCTCACCACAACCTCCCTTCAAGTTTTTATAGAGAGCGATAAGGTCTCCCCTGAGCCTCTTCTTCTCCAGATTGAACAATACCAGCTCCCTCAGCCGCTCCCCATCAGACTTGTGCTCCAGACCCCTCACCAGATTCGTTGCCTTTCTCTGGACACACTCCAAGGCCTCAATGTCTTTCCTGTAGTGAGGGGCCCAGAACTGAACGCAGTACTTGAGATGTGGCCTAATGATAAGCCTTTGAACAAATTAACAGGAAATAGTTCACGCATTCAAAAATAATCTGGTAAATTTTTGGGATTGCGTCAGATAGGATCTGGTAACAGTTTGGTTCTGGGGCTTTGAATGCAGCCATGCTTTCTTTGGGTGCTGTGGATGCCAAATACATCCTGAAAATGTGAAGATGAGGGTCTTGGTTCAGGGGACAGTACCACAAACTGTAGATAATGTGAAGATGCTTGCATATTTTGATTGTTTAAAGCACAGAAGATCTTTTAATGGTGGATTTGACATCTCAACTCATTATTAGGAGCTCTTTCACCTCTAAGCGTTCGGGAAATTTTTCATGGAAATGTTTTTAAGTACAATAAAATTATTACCATATGCCAATTTTTAGAAAACTTATAGTATAGGATATTTATTCCTTAAAGTAGCTAATCTGCTTAATTTTTAAGATAATTAATTTCGTTTTCCTAACCGCCGCAACAGGGAACATGCAGGCAATTTTAAAGGGACTTTCTGCCACACGATGGCACTGCAACCCTTTAGATGTTTGCAAGGGATGTTCGCAAAATGTTTTCTTTCTAGATACAAACTTTCAGAACTTCCGCACAAAGAGAGGCTTTGAAGAGACTTGCCCACAGCTGTTGGAGACGAAAAGAGCATGAGAGTCGTTTTAACTGCTGTTATTCTCAGCTACGTTCAAAATAATTCCCTACATGCCTAAAAATGCACAATTACTTTTTAATTATTGGGCTCATAAAACCAGTTCCATTTAATAGATTTGCACAGTAAATGAGGGACTGTGGGGTGACGCACTATATATGCAATCCAGAATGCTGCAACACATAGAAGTCTTATTATAGTGCTTTTATTTTGAGTGTACCTAAATGTAATCTCCTGCTGCCTGGAGGAAGGCGGGATTGCAGACTGTGACAAAGTGCTTTGTGGCAACAAGAACCACTTTCTAGCTTGAAGTCTGGCACTTGCTTAGCTTTCCCAAACTCCCTGCTGCAGGGTAAAATTAACTGCAAGAGTATTGCTGGGTTTTGTTTTTCTTTTTTTCAGTGTCCCAGAATTTTACATCTAGTCACCAGCTGGGATGAATTCTGAGAAGAAATGAAGAATCCCAGGCTCAGAGAAATCCCATCTCAGAGTATGAATCAGAGCTGGCAAGGTAAGGCAATAAGGTGAGCCTGCGAGCACAGCTTACTCCTCCAAGAGCTTCCTTCTTCATGTTGTGATAACCCGAACAAGTTGTAAAGCTCCACAAAGGAGTTTTCCCTTCCTTTAATGTACCTTCAGAAATACTCAGAGGTGGTTTGAAAAGGTTAACAAAAAACCCCCTGCTATATTAAGGATTTCAAATACAATACCTGCCATCAGTATATAATCAGCACATAATAAAGGCAATTAGGGAGACAGATTTGTCTAATTAAGTATAATAAGATATGACAAAATGTCTCTTTAAAAAAAAAAAAAAAAAGCATTGATTTGCAAAAAGCTGCTTTAGGTAGGATGTGGTTAAAACCTGGGCTTGGCACTCAGGAGGAGTGGAGTGCAGTTGTGCTTGCTGCCATGCTTCCACATGACCTTGGAGTCAGTGAGATACAGAGAAGAACAAGGCGAGCAGTTTTTCTCTCAGCATCAGTCATCATCTCTGAAAGCAGAGTTACAGCCCAACCCTACATTCTCTTCCAGATATCCCACTGATTTTGAGTCTAAGTGCTTTAAATTAGAAACTGCTTCTGCTACTGTACATCTACAAAATTTACCAAATGAAAATATGTCTTCCAGCTACTCCTGTGATATCGTCAATACTGCAATTAAATGCATTGCCATTATAAGTATGAACTTGGATGTGAGCTGGAAATCTTGTGCTAGATAATACATTTTCCCAGGGATTTGTGGTGGTAGTTCTGTGTTATATGCTGTCCTTGTTTAGCTGCTTGCTAATATGTGGATTTTTTTTTCCTCCTTAGAATACTAAAACTCTCAATTTTGCTCTAAACTAAAAACATCACACTTCTCTGACAAGATAAAGTGTTATAAACAGATTTGTAGTTAGCTATATTACTATCAACAGTTAGAACAGCTGTAAGTGAGGCTAATAGAAGCTACTATGGCATGAACATCAAGTTGAATTTGCAAATGCCCTATCCCAGGAGGTGTTCAAGGCCAGGATGGGACCCTGGACAGCCTGATCTGGTGCCTGACAACCCTGCCTGCGGTGAGGGGATTGGAACGAAATGGTATCTGTGGTCCTTTCCAACCCAAGCCATTCTATGATTCTATGACTTTATGATCAAGTCCTACCATATAGTACATATTCTGTAACTGATAAAGCAGTTCAGCATCTAATGAAGATCTGGAATGCCGAGGGATATGGCTGTAGGACAAGCTGGGATGGCTGGTTGTTTGTTGGCTCTCTGGTTTTGCCCTATGGAAATCGCCAGTTTAAATGGGGTTATTTGTAAATAGAAGCTAAAAACTCTCAGATTTGTAAGTGATAAATTACTCTCCCTCCACCCCTCCTATTTTTTTCCTTAGTAGTCATTTTGTCTTCCTGTTTCCCACTGTATGAGGAAGACCACGAATGCATGAGACCTAGTTGGAAAGAGCTGAGTTAGTGTAAAAAAACACCCACACTTGTTAATGAAGCATGAAATAAAACTGTACGTTGTAGTAAAAGAAAATTAATGCTTGACCATGAAAGCTTCTGTTGCATAAGTTGGAATAAGTTACAGCGTACCCAGTATAGTACATCACTTCTATAATTACACTGCTTCAGTTATCTTAGAGAACTGTTCTTTTAGTATAACTGGAATCAGAGACAGGACCTGTAGCACTACATCCCACTAAGCCTGCTCAGTTTAAAAAAGACTATTTTAACCAATTTTTATGATTAAGCTAAAGTCTGTTTGGTTTGAAATTCTCCATACTGAGATGGCAGTCTCTCAGCAAGATTATTCTACCAATTTTGGCTGAAATGATCCAGCCATTCATAGAGAGAGACCATTTTGCCCAGGTGTTTAGGGAGGGAGAACAGAGACTGCGGAGGAACATGGAAGTTAAGGACATGGTGAACATTTTAGATGACTGTAATGTAAAGACAGACAGGATACTAGTTGGCAGGAAGAGACAGAATGGAGAGGAACCAAGGGGAGGATTGGGCTCTTCTGGGAAGAGAATCAGAACTTGGATAGGAAACTTGAGATCTGGAAAGACAAAAACAAAACAAAAACAAATCCCAAACCTCAAATCACAAACCAAATGATTGCACTGCAGAGAGGAAAGAGACTGACAAGAACCTTGAGAGCAAATTAGAAAGTGCTACAGAAATTGCAAACACATTTCACTTTGGTACTGATAGGCTGGAGAAGAAACAGTATTAAAATAAGGACAGGAAAGCAACCATTCAGAAGCAAGCTTGGAGGAAATGGTCAATAAAGTTCACATACCTCTACCCTATACTACATGTATCCCACATACCTCTGTGTCAGAAAGGGAACCGTGAGATTAACAACAAACATCTCTGCAAACACCTTTAGACTATGTGTTAAGTGTCACATGAAACTCATTAATAGTTTTCTAATGTACAAACTTGTGTTGCATAGTATTGTTATCCCTCCTTGACAAACAAACAAACAACAGAAATACCGGACTCCATAAGAGAGGTTTCTCATATCAGAGAAGGAATTCTTAGTCAAGGAGGGAGAAATTCTTACACACAGATGAGGTCTAATGTCTAATTTCCTGCACACCCTAAACCTTTCTTGGATAGGAATTTTAATTTCTGTCTTTGCTTTAATTATTGTGAGTTGTAGGGGGTAATATGGTCCTCAAAGCACAGACAAAGTCTATAAGTAGAAGAGCTTAAAGACAAAAGTCTTCACTGTGTCAGATATGTTTAGGAACTGGCTTTCAGAGCATGAGATCTTCACATAGCACCCCTGCTTGGCACAGCCACCTCTCCAGAACCTGCCTTGTGTTTTGGTTGGGGCATCAAGAAGACCCCCATGACCCCAGGTCACTACACAAAACACAGTTCTGCCCCTATAGGAACCGGAAATGTTGCTCTGTGTTGAGCCCACGCGTCCTTATGCCTGTTGGAAAACTTGCAACCAGGCTTCTGGGAGACTGACCCAAAGGTCTGAGGTCACTCATATCATTTCCTCCACTCATCTTTACATCTCTGTCTGCAGCTTCCTCACTCTCTACACATTCTCTGACTTCCCTGTTCCTAAAGTACCATTAGCTACAAATCACTCCAAGACAGTGCTACCTGCGTTTTCTGAGACTTCACCCTGCCTTCTAACATTTCCTCCTACAGGCACTGTGGGACGCACAGTGTGATGTGTGCGAGGTGTGAGCTGCCTGAGTATGCTTAGCAGAACCACACCCTGTCAACTCCAAGTTCCTTTCAAACACTTCAGTCAACATCTAGGCATCCAAAAGACACCACTCCTCAGATAACTCCATGATTTTCTTGGCAATACACAGATATGTACACTATCTGCAGAGGATTGAGTCTGAGCAGGTAGAATGGTCATACCTGGAAAACCTACTGAGTGTTGAAACTATCTGCTTACTGTGCATGAAAACACCCACAGAGAAGAGCATTTGATTTAAATTATGTGCATTTGTTTTTGCTAATGACTTTTCTTCCCTTATGCTTCTAATAAATATTCACCAAGCAATAATGATAAGTTCACCTGGGCCCAGACCAGCTTTATGCATGTGATTTGATTAGCCTTGGTAGTCAATGAGCTTTCGTCTTCTCCTTTGCCAGTCAGACCAAACTCTAAGCTGCTATGCACCCAACAAGCATTGCGGACTCTATTAACAGGTGACTGAAAAGCTCTTGTTCCATTTTGTTACTTGTCAATCTGTATTTTCAGAATGATAGCTCCTGTAGCCCTAAACCTGCATTAAACAAGATTATTATGACTGGAGGCTGAAAATTCACTCTCAGTGACCTGAGTCAGGTTGTCATTGTTTCTTTCATCTGTGAGTGCTTTCCATACCTGCAGAGGAACTTTTTACCAGGGATGCTATGATACATGCAGATACAGTGAGTAAATGTTTCTGAAATTACAAGTGTTTTTTGTGTGCCAGTCATAAAATGGCTCCAGTAATTAATGACTGTGTTTGCATCATTTGGATAGATTTTGCAGGAAATGGGTAATTCTTGCCTTAGTATTTCTTTGCATTGTTTCTGATTAGGTCCAGGAAGAACATTAATTCAGTTTAGGCAATTAAATTCAGAAGAATTGCATCTTTACTCCCTGAAGCAGAGTAATTACATTGCTGCAGCACGGGCGGTGAGTTCTCCTGCTAATAAATGCCCCAAAAACACAGTCACGAAGTCCTTGTTGATTATACCATGTTTGGGAATCCAACGATTTGTGTACACAGGTTTTTTTTTTTAAAGAAGTTGTGAGAAGGTGTGCACTAGCATAAAGGTAATGGAGAAACACATATTGACTTCTGCTTTGATTTTTCTGACATTTGTTAAAAAGCAAACCATCCAACCAACCAAACAACCAAACAACAACAAAAAAAAAAAACAAGAAAACCCAACAAATCCAAAAAAACTACACAACTAAACAAGCAAAGCAAATAAAAAAAAAATCCCACATGAGACTCCTGAAAGTCTGCAGAGCTTCCTCTTGCATCAGTGTAGCAGGAACAAAACTAGGCTCAGGGTTAACCAGCAGAATGACTTTGGACAAAAGCCAAAAGTCAGAGAAAACACATATGGCTATTTCTCTTACCATTTCTGCACCACGTCACTGTTTCTTTTCCTCAGCTGCTCTCTTCCCCCATCTCTGTTTGGGATAAATTAGGAAATCCACAAAAAAAACAAAACAACTGAAATGAATGCACGTACAGAAAGCAAAGGCAGCTGCAAGAATACAAATCAGTCTATTTAAATAAACCAGAAGAAAGAGAATTCAAAGACCTTATTAGAAGTTATGACATGAACTCAGTTGACAATGTGAGTTATCATTTGGGGCATTTCAGCATTGCAGCTGAGAATCCTTCACGGAATGAATTGCAGCTATTTGGGTATGGTATCTTTTACCATGTCTGTAGAAAAGGAGATCATCTGAAAATGAGCCTTGTTAGTTCACAGCTGATATTTTTGGTGGAATAAAAATAATCTGTGTGGGGGAAGAGAGCGCAGAGAGTGGCAAAATGCAGGGGCTCGTGGGTGTGAGCCTGAGGAGCTGGTGGAGAAGCTGCTGTCTGTGCTGCAGCAAGCTGCTTCCAAGGTGAACATATGCTGTGCAGCCCCAGAAAAGCAAACCTTTTGTGGGAGGTGGTTTTGAAGTCAGATTAAAAGCTTTTAGACAACCCCACCTATCAGCAGTGTGGTGGCCAACATCCCCAGCGCATTGGAACACCACCCAAGGCTAAGAGAAGCTGCAGGCTCTGACTGAGGCTTTGGCAGGTTAGGTTAGGTGAAGGTGAGGTCTCTAGATGATCTTTCTTTAAAATGTGATGTGAATATACTGGAGTTAGGCTTGGTATTCAACTTTCTCACCTTCTCTGCTGGACTTTGCACCTACTGATGCTCTGTGTAGCCACTTTACTGTTGTCTTGGGTTCATCTGAATATCCTACCATCTCACCTCTGACATAGCATGGATATAATATATAATAGATATAATATTATAGTATAATATAGTATTATATTGTACTATATCTTCTCTAGCGCTTCAAAGGGACTTTAATCCTTTAGGTTGCTTTGAAAACTTTGGAGACTTTATGGTAGGAAAGATGGAGATAATGTTTTCCAAAAGGTAGCTGGGTTGCAGAAGAGACTGTCCACATCAGGGGACAAAACCAGAGCTCCAGTGAAGTTGATACACAGAAATAAAACTTAGTACTATACCAATTGTAGATCTCAGTTTAAGGAAATAATATTTAAGAGAATACAGTGTACTTGTTAAAAGTTCCATTTAAGCCTTTAAAATGACTGAGTTTCTGAGAACAGACCCATTTATCCTGGCAGGTACAGATATCATTTCATATGGCAAAGCTGGTTGTAGATCCTGGACCAAATTTTTAACCTTTATAATATTGTGAAACACCTGCTCTGCCTGGTGAAGATTTGGTACCTGTCTACATATGAGCTGGTCATCATCATCTAGACTTCCTTTTCGGAGGGAAATGATATTAATATCATGCTGTGTGATATTATTAATCTCACCCTGAAACTGACATCTAAAATGGGTCATATGAATCAGCCCCTAGGAGTCTCTTTCAGATGCAAGGAATGGAATTGCAGGTGTCTCAGGCAAAGTGAAATGGATCCTACCAATCTGTTTTTCTTTCCTCGGCTCTAGCAGAAGACTGCTGAGCTGTTCAAGAAGAATTCAACTCCTTATTTTCTAATTTCTGTAGTTCTGTATTGGACAATAATAGTAAAAAAAATGTACCTTTTATTTGAGGTCATTGATTGTCAAAATAATAATATCTTAACTCTTTAGAGTGTTCAAATCTCAGATATTCTTGAAATACTTTCTGCAAGTAGCATGAAATTGGTGTCTTGAATAATACCTTGCTGAATCCTTCATAGTGATCCATATTAACAAAAATCTATTCAGCTCTTCTGTAACAAGTGAAAACTGAAAAAAAAATTGGTACTCTGTTCTCTAGTAAGATAAAGCTACAGCCCAATCAAGAATGATCACAAGATCTTATGCCCTGGGATGAGAGACATATGTACAATATTATGTCATGCTGAAGGTGAAGTAGGGTGGTTACAGTCCCTCTGAACTTTCCTTTCTCTCCATCCAGTATATCCACATCTATCTTACTCTTATCAGTGGGAGTTCAAGCTGTATGAGAGCTGATATCAACATACAGATTGCTACTCATCAACTGCATTGGAGGAAATATTCCTTCCTTCTGGGAAAGAATAATGTCTGTCACCCACTTGTCTTTATATGCAATGTGTTCACCTCAAATACTCATACAAATGATGTACCAGTCTACATATTTCAAGTTGTGCCACTGTGGCACTCTGTTGCCTGTCACCTCGTTGCAAGCAGTGCTTATAATCTGATATGAAATATTATGAACTTAAACAGCATAAGCTTACACAAAAATACTAAAATTACCCACTGAATTTTAATCAGTTTGGTATCATTTTTTCAAGGCACATACTCGGTTTTCTCACACACAGCATTTGTATGACTCAGAAATCCATGCAGGTAGAAAGGAGACACAGACTGTGGATGGTTGTATAGACACTTAGCTGTCAGACAGAAGATCTGAGCTGCAAAACTCTGGACATTCAGGAGATACTGCGATGTGGTTTTCTCAGTATTAAAAAAAAAAGTACAGCTTGTAGGATATATAGCAGAAGATGAAACAAAGCTCTGCCTTCCTGAAGAAAATAGAAGTCATGCAGAATGTTAACTAAATTGTTTTTTGCTTTCTTTTTTTTCTCTTCTGCAAAGGAGAAAAGAGCTTTTTTCCTGCTCTCCTAAAAATAAAAGATTGATGAAAACAATGCATGACATGCACATCAGGAAAATGCACCCTGACATTTTTGCACAGAATATGCGTTGCATGTTGACAGATTTTTGCTATAAAACTGACAGTTTTAGTGCAAGCTGTTCCTGCCATGACTATAGGGAATAGAGAGCAAAAGGGAAAAGTATAATTTACACTACACACACATGAAATAAAACTGACAGGCTACAAGGTGGCTCAGTTGTTCCATGGAAAGGTACCATAAGGTATCTAAAACTAGTTCCCTTGCCCTTTGTGGCATGACATCCCTAAACATTATGTTTGTAATCCAGTGAACTGATTATGGAACGATCATGGGTCTCCTTACAGATTTTCACATATACTTTAAAAGCATTGGTGTATGTCAGTGAGTTGAAGTCTTTCTGAGATTCCATTTCTTCCCCGAAACATTTATAGTGCAAGACCAAATTTCCTTTAAAAATTCACATGAAACAAGAGTGCTTCTGTATGTAAGGTGATTGTGTTGTGTCTGCATAGTTCCAAAGATCTTTTACAAGAAAGGAAAAGGGTAGCAACCCTTGCAGCAAATTAAACATGTGGCTGCACAGAATGTATATCTATTAATTTGAAATGAGAGTACACCCAAAAAATCTTTCTTTTTGTACAAAGTTTATCATCAAAACTATAATGTGTTCAAATTCAATACAAAATGCCATTTTACTAATAAAATCCTTATGCTTTGAAATTTGAAAGGAATGGAAAGACCTTTAAAAAGCAATGATTAAATATGCAGATTTAATTCTTCCAGGCCTTTTTTTAGAGATAGGTACCTTTTAGAAACCTATCAGCAGGGAAATCTTACTTTTTCCTCATCTTATTTTTCTTCTCTGCCTCTTCTATTTTTAATGATGGACTGCTGTACAGTAGGCTGAACACCACACAGCTTCAGTCTTCCCTATTTAGATTAATCTAGGAAGAACATTAGATTTCTAATCTTGGGCAGTCTCACTTCCACTCTCCCATTGCTTCAGGGCTTGCCTCCTGTCACCTCAAGCTAAATCCTCGTACATTCACATAAACCATTAACTGTTCTCAGACTGCCAAAATAAATAAGACCAGCAGGATATGTCTCCATATTGATTTCAGTAGCACCCAGAAAACAACCAGATTTTTGTCTTCTTTCAGTGTGAGCTATTCAGTAAATAGTCGTAAGAAATGGGTGGGTTAGGCATAGTCTCCAAACCCTGTTCTATTTTGAAGCATTCTTGTTCTCCTTGGCATTGTATTCTGCTCAATACCCCTCGAGGTTCTCTTTTTTTGACTTCTATGTGCCTGTTCTAGATTTGGCTCTTTTCTAGGGGTCCATGTTTGGAAAAACAAGCTCTTTCAGAGCTGGCCTGATGAAGTGCTGAGATTGAGGCTTAAAGTTTTAAAGCTCACCTTGGTGATGGATGGATATGATCCTTCCACTGAGGAATGGCTTCACAGATCCATACAGCAGCTGGAGCTCGAGTGTATCCTTTGCTCTCCATTCTGCCTTAGTGCAGCAAATGAGTCCTGGAACCCCTGAATGTTGGGATTAGCATTAAAAAAAAACAATTCAAAGGCACTTGTAACAGTTTGTGATCATCAAGATTTCAAATTTTGGGATCTTTCAATTGTAAATTAACATTTCTCTGGACTCTGAACTGTATTTTCTTCTACTAACCCAGAGGCCTGCTTGCACCTAGGTGTCTTAGTAGGCCACTGTGTTCAAAATCAGCAGCAAAGAAAGAAGTGATGTGCTTGTCATTACATCTGACCTCATTCCACTTTTTACCTGTAAAGGCCATTAAGTCTTACTCTCCAAATAGGTAACTACTGCCCAGAGCATAAGGGCAGTCAGAAACAGGGCAGAATGGTACCTTGGACCACAGAGTTGCAGACACTCCTGGCATCTTTCAGGTTGCTCTGTGTAATTGTAAAGCAGTGGCTGCCCGTTTTCTTGAACGGGTCATATGGTGTCTGCCTTCTCCCTGCCGAAAGGGACACAGTGCACAGTGAGTCTCATGCTCTCTCTGCCTCCCTTCCTCTCTTTCCTGGAACTTTCGCAGTGCAAAGTCTTTCAGCACTGGTGCTGCCTCTGCACCTCCTTCACAGTCAGAAGCAGTTCGGGCAGACAGCAGCTGGTCCAGAGTGTACAAAGAGATACACTGAGCAAATGCTTTGCTGATTTTTGTCTTTTTCTCATGCATCTGGTCAATATGTAGTCGTGGTGCTTGTTGAAAGCCAAAAGTAGTGTAAGAAAAGCCGCTGCTGCTGCCTGTCCCTGTTTCCACATCCAGACAGGAGGTCTTACTGCTAGGGAGCCTCTCTGCCAAGGAGGCTGCTGCTAGCTTTGGACAAGCAGCAGCAGTGGGAATGTAATTATCTCTCTTAATCCACTCTATCAGTCTATCCCTCTCTCACAGGAGATGGTACAATTTGGGGGCAGCTGAATCTTCAGATCTGCCATCTGTTTTCCATGGAGCTGCAAGAAATGCATGAAAGAGACTACTGCTGGTCAAACCTCAGATGACAGATGAGTACAAGACAGAAATATGCTGAGCAATCCAGAAGAGGACAAGCTTCTTTCCTAAAAACAAAATGCAATAATGATCTTGGAGAAAGCAAAGCAGCACGGTAGGTTGTTCAGAAATGATATTCCGAATGATATTGAAGTGTGGGTAATTCTGAGCTGGGGAGCTAGAAGGTCATTCCCCACTTTTCTGAGCCCAACCATTACAGTAGTTTCATCTTGGCTACCTTCTCTAAGAGGACTAGAGATATTCCATGGTTGCTTCCCGTATCACTGCACTTGGAAGCCGAGTTATCACGTCTCAAAGGCTATTATCCACAGGCATTTTCAACGTCCTACTGATTTGTTGCAGAGCAATCTATCATGAGCATGAGCTATGGGGAGGGTGAAAAAGTAGGACTGAAGGGGAGGAGAAGAAGTGATGCTTATTTTTCTGGAAACATTTCCTCACTGTACTGTTGGATAGCACTTACATTTGTGGCGTACAAAACAGCAGGAAAGACCCAGAGAACATGGTACATGTGACCCAGCATGTGGTGGGCAAGATATTTGCAGTTTAGATGCCATTGTGCAGCTACTTGTACGTTGAAATCAATAAACTACTTCAGCCCAGTACTCCAAGACGATTGCAGTAACCTGGATACTCTGCTCCTGATGAAGACAAATGTAGGAAATCTGCAGACAGCAAAATCTGCTGTGGGGCTGCTCTGCATTCTAATGGTTGATTCTAAGTAATGCTTTTTCTGACCTTGAGCTCTGCATTTATTTTTGAAGAAGCTTGAGAATCAGTTTCAAATTATTAGTGGGATAGTTGTAATCTCCATTTTCTACCAAGTGCGTTGCTTTCAATTCCCATCTGTCCTTCCAGACACCTCCTCTATTAAATGGTCACAGAAGATGAATAACAGTGGTGTGAACTCTTCAAAATTGCGTTACATGTTATTCTGCTCCCTGTTAATGTTCTATGTTGTTTTATTTACGATAAACTTGCAAACAGTAAGATGAAACGGCATCCACAAGGCCTCTACATCTAGCTGAAAAACCACATAAGTGTAACATTAACATCCAAAGATGGGAAAAACTACAAAAAAGCAATGAAAAAGGGAGAGAAAATGCATTCCAAAATCCAGTCAGGAATTAAACAAAGGCTGTTACTGCTATGTGTTTGGATGAGCTCCCTCTTAGTTGCCAAGGTTTAAAAGTTCTAATTTGTGTAACTGTCAGAAGTTCACACGCTTCTCTTGTAACACCTACTGTATACTAACGTGTTTTCTTCTAACGGATTTCATGCAAAGTTATTTAATATACACAAAAATGAACTCTGCAATTTTTGTGTTGCCTTTATTGGCTCCAAATACAGTGTACCGCAGAGAGTTTGGAGATGAAGGGAAGAAGGATTTTCTTCTGCTCTACAGTTGCTTTGCAGAGCGGACCATTGCAGCAGGATGATGGGGTCCTGGTATCTTATTCAAAGCACCATAACGGTGTGGTAAACATTCCCTAGATGCAGAGTGATTAAACTATTTTCAGCATCGCTGTGTCTGTAATGAGTCTGTTACAGATGAAGCTATGTTCTGTGCCACTTTTCTGGCCGCTTGAGAGACATTCAGGTGATGAAATCTGCTTCCACTTGTGTCTCCCAGTGGCAGCAGCTGCAGGGCATGTGCAGCTTTAACACGTGAACCGTGATTCAGAAAGTCTGCTCTGTGTGTGGGTTCCCCCTTCCTTTCCCACAGTGCTCAGAGGCACCGGACTGGCTCAGCCTCCACTTCTCTCCCTGCCTTTAGCACTGTGTTGCCACCAGGCTTGATGCTCAAAAATCATAGCTCTGACTTCAAAACTCTTGACATTCTTTACACTGAGATGTAAAAATAATAATAATTTCAGGTATCTCCTCATTTTATTTTTAGCTTCAGAGTGTTTAGGTTCATCTAAGCAGTATTTTTAGGCTTTTATCTACCAACATGAGTGATGAGCATGTTTCTTTTTTCTTTTTTTGTCTTTAATGAAAGCCAGTAGTCTCAGGTAGCAGTTTGCTGCGAGCTGTGGCCTTCAGAAAAACAGCAAACATCCCAAGAGTTAAAATAAAATATGAGTGCTGCTGAGATAGCTATCAAAATGTCTCTGTTTTCCAGGCTTTTATGCGGGAGTTGCATAATCATGAAGGGCAAGAAAGGTTTTAGTAAGTCGTCTAGGGCTTTATGGTGGGAATAAGAGGTACAGGAACAGAAGCTTTCTGATGAACAGAAGGCACAAAGTAGAAAATATGTTTCTGTCAGAGCCATCTGTTGTGGATCTCCACAGGCTCAGCTGTGGATGTGGGTGGAGATCTTTGTGAGCTGCTGGAAGAATTATGTGTTGGTAGGAGTTCACAGGAGCTTTTAACTTGTATGCATAGATTGGAAAGTTTTGATGCCGTCAATTGTAAAGTATTCTTGGATGTGGAGATCTGCATTTCTGCTATAGGGTCACTACATCATCTAGAGATGGTCCTGCTTTCCGCTCAGATCCTTACAGAGACACAGAGGAAATGGCTGTCATAAACCACCTTTGATCAGGAGGTTAAGGTCAGTTAAGACTAGTCTGTGAGTAAGGTTTTAGATTCAAGATGGCCATTTTTGTGTGTGTGAAATAAGGCTCAATGGAGCGAGGAGCTCATGAATTTTAAGGTAAAGGAAGGTTGGATTTAATTTAAGTCAGAATGTGCATGTGACTTAACAGCTTGCCCACATATTTCAGGCACAACAGGAAACTAGTAGGAAGGGTGTCTTGACCCACTTGGCAAACATGAGGACCCCAGAGAAAGTGTTAAAGGGTGAGAAGAATCCTGCCACTAATGGGAAAGGAATGGACAATTAAGATATCTATATCTCTAACGTCATAAAGTGCAGAGACAAAAAAAAAGTTCAAAACTCTCGCTGAGTTGCACCTCATAAAGAAAACTAAAACAAATAACAGGAGATTCCATATTTTTTGAAATAAAATGAAACAAGAAGACAGAAGGAGGGGTAATTGCTGACAGAGCTCTGGAAAGGAAAGGTTACCCCAGCTATGACCAGATGAATCCAGTATCCAGGATTTGGGAAAGGGATAGTGCCAGAACAGGGATAAGAATGGCAGGGTGAGGGAGATAACCCTTTTCTGAGGCAATAACAAAACAGAGGCCTGCGGCAGCCCTGCTGCTCTACGGCCTGGACAGGTGGGAGCCAGTGCTGCCCTGGGCCCAGCGAGGCTGGCACCAAGCCAGTGGCCTGCAGAGATGGCTTGTGCCTGCAGGGAAGTGATGAGAGCTCTCACACTGCCCTTACACATGTTATTGCTTGGCAGCTTTAAAGGCTTCATCCAGTTTCTTGCAGTCTTTAGTAAAAACCTGAAGCCAGGCCTCATTGCCCAGTTGGAAATCAGTGAAACTTGGCCCTGGTCTGGGCAGCCAGTGGGCCACATATCCCTGCTCCCAGATCTTGAGTCAGGCAGATGGCCTCAAGCAAGCGGAAATTTTGTTGTAGGGTTTAAAAGTATTGAGAGGGAAAACTGAGCAATCTGCCACAACCAGAGCAAACACTTCAGGTGATTTGCTGGCTGTGACCAGAACATCTCCTGCACGCTGGGTGTCAGCAAGGAGAGCAGTGCAGGCTGATGCACAAAATGGAGCAGTGAGGAGCTGGGAGCTGCTGCTTCCCTACTCTGCAGAAACAAGCGTGGGTATGGTGGGTGCAGGAGCCAGCCCCTGTGAACTGTTTCTGTTCTTCCCCTTAGCCATAAGGGCATCTCTGCCCACTGCTCTGCAGTCCTTCCCTCTCTGCTCCCTCAGTCTGCTCCAGGCTGCAGTCTTACCCAGCTCCTGGCCTTCAGCCCTACCTTTCACAGCACCCTGTCCCTGTGCTCCAGCATCCATTCATTTTGGAAATGCTGCAAGGGCAGCCAAGATCTGTGAGGAGGTCCTTGCCAGAGTGGGGATTTTTTCTGAATACTCCTTCCGTTCATTAAGAGTCTCTCAAGGTTTGTGGAAGAAATACTTCCAACACTACTGAACCTATGCTTATTAAACTTATTTCAGAATTAGTAGGGAAAAAAGTAGGACTTGGCCCACTGGTGATGCTCCAGACATCACTGGTCTTTGCTTCTCTGTTGCTCCTCTTCCCCCTGGAGATGCTGGCAGAGAGCTTTGTCCTCTGCTGCACCTCTCCTCCTTCATCCTCAGGGAGAAACACGCTGCGTCACGGTGTGAGAAAGGGAAAAAAGAGAGGAGGAGAGAGATGTAGGTAAGGTAATCACAACTCAGCTGGATTTGGCTCCATAGGAACTGTAGGAAAGATTTTAGGGAATAAATAGGGATGAAAAAGTAGATAAAAAGTGGGGCCGAATCTATCCAGATTTAAGGAAAATGCTGAAAACATGCATGCCTCACAGGAACTAATATTTCAGTAAAAGATGACAGGGGTTTAATTCTGGCATTGAAGAGCAGGGGAGGTTGCTGGATTACGTGAGCAGAGCAATGTGTGCTTCCTGGTGTGGGCAGCCATGGGTCCAGCCTGGCTGGGTGCTTCCCTTGGTGACCTTGGTGCAAGAACTAGATGTGTGCTTACAAAATCTGCAGATAACACAAAGCTGGTATGTAGTGCTAAAACAGACTGGAGGAAGACCTGATTATTATGCAGGAAAAATCAGATGACCTTGTGGAAGAACAGAATGAAACAGCGTGAAATTTAATAATCCAAAGTGCAAAATCATGCCCTTGAAGACTAATCACCAGAGCTTTGGCTACCAGGAAGGGATGCATGAACTGAAGAAAAGAGGGATAAATTAACTGAGTGACCATAGTATGGACATGGCCCCCACCTCCTGTGCTATATGGGCATGAGAACAGATGACATTCTCACATGAACCTGATGGAAATCCACAACAGACATCGGGAGGAATTAGTAGTAGGATGAAAAATACGGGGCTCGGAATGTCATAGGCATTTCTGCTCACCTGTGTTCAAAAAACACTTATTTAATAACAAATGCAGAGAAAGGCATGTGTGTACAAGCAGGAGAGTCAGACAGGGCTGCAGTGATTACCAACTCTGTGCCATGTGCCCTTTGTTCTGCTCCCATCCCACAAACTTCCCTACCTGGAGAGGATCTGCTGCTCTGCATTTATATTGCTCTTACTGAGTTAATCCCGTCCCCCAAAGGATATTTCAGTCACCTGAACAAGTGAGGAATGAATTCCTCTTTTCACTGTCTCTGCTAGGCTCCTTGTTCACACCCATGCAAGGAAAAGACCATCCAGCTCTGTGTGAGCTTTTCAGTTCACCCAAGCCACACAAGCACACCAGACTTGCATTTTCCTCCTCCTTTTTCCTTTTATATTCACGTTTGGGGTCAGAAGAAGGAAGGGAAACGGATCAGAGGACTGGCCTTGTGAGCTTTCAGCAGAACTCCTCCTATCAGCACCGTTGACTGTGAGAAACGCCTGGCGATGAGGACAGGATGTTCATTTTCCTCTGCACACAGGTTGGCTCCCCGTGTGTCAACAGAGGCTATCTTTAGCATGTTGTCGGCCTTTTTTATGAAGAAATATAGAAGCTTCCGCAGTAGGAGTCCTCTGGCTCGAGATCGGGTGAAGTAATGAGGCTGTGACAGACTGTGGAGCTGGCCCCATTGCTCAGAGCCATCTGCTTGCCAAGATTTCTCAGATATTAGGAGAGAGGCAGACACTGCCCTTCGCAGCGGTGGTATGTCACTGTGTGAATCGAGCACTGCTTGGAGATTGCAAAGGATTCTGATAAAATGAAGCTCCAGCAATTTAAGCAGATGAATAGAAGATACTTTGTACTACCTGCTATTTTAAAATAATACAACTCCTTGTAATTAAACTACAAAATGTAGCAATTCTCCTCTTGCAAATGCAAACCAATAAGGTTCTCCTGTAATTCGTTTGGACCCAATTAATGAGAATAAGCAGTTTAAGCAGTTTGTTTTGTAGCCTTATCTCTGCAGTTGCTTGTGCTGAACATCATTTCCTTTCTTGTTGCTAGTTTTGCAACAAGTCCCAAGAGTTATTTACAGACACCTTTGTTTTATCTAATTTAACAGCTTTGTGCTGTCAGCAGTTTTGCCATCTCATTGTATTCCTTCTCTTCCTGGTCATTAATAAATGGATGGGTCCAGAGAAGGAGTGAAATTAATCCTAGCAGTGATCTCTAGTGCAGTCCCTGTGGCATCACACTCTTGACACGTCTCCATCGTGATCATCTGTCATTCATCCCCATCCTTTTCTCTCCGTTCAATCCATGGCAAAGACCTTATCTCTCACCCCTGGGTTACTGAGTTTCCTTAAAAGCCTCATGTGAGTGATATTATCAAATGTCTGTAAATATATATCACCTGATCCTCTTTTACTAAATGTTTTGCTAACTCTTTGTAACATTTGAACAAGTTAGAAAAGTGGTTTATCCTCTATGATAAGTGCATTCATTGATCTGTGCTGACTTACATTCTTCCTCATTTTTTTTTCTCCCTCCTACATATAACCTGTAGATGTTTTATAACTTCCTTAAATGATTTTCTCAACTATTTTCCTCATTAATTCATTAAGATTCTCTGGTTTTCAGTTCTTGGAGTCAACCTTAAGAGCTATTTTAAAAATTGCTACAGTGTTGGCCATTTTCCAGTTATGCAGTAGAGTGGCTGTTTTAACGATGAATTATGTATCTCTAATGATAAATTATGGTAGGCTGGGGTTGTGCTTCATTCTCAAGATTTCCCCGGAATCTCCGATGGATTCCATTTGGTACCATGAATTATTGGATCGTATATTTCTAGGGCTGGTACACCACTGGTATTTTTAATATCTTTTATCCAGTAGGGCTTTAACATTGTTAATGTAATTTCAGAATAAAGATTCACCCCCAGCCCATCTTTTCTGACCCTCAGATAAGCCATTTACCTTCGCTGCAATCTTTTCTCACCCTGTGCATTCTTCCTTTATACCTAGCAGTCTAGTAAGCCTGTAATACTCAGTGTCCCCTACGTATAATTTCTTACTCTTTGTAGTTGCGTTTGACAGTTTTTGTGTACTTTCTGAACTTTCTCTTACTGTGTGAGTTGTATCTTGCCTCCTAGAAGTTTGATTTGATTTACATTGCTTTAAATTAGTATCCATTTCTGAAAGATGCTTTGAGGATCAATATTAATCCTTGAACTCTACCATTTAATTATCCAGTGTCTTCCCTTCTTTCTTTGCTCTGAACTGTGGAGATCTGCTAAAGCAAAGGTTATAAATGGCTTCCATCCTGAAGTTATAGATAACTGTTTTTTTTCCTTCTAAATTTATTTTTTTTCTGGAATAGAAATTCTGCTTCAAATGCTGATATTTGCATTTAACTTAAATTATTAAGTCAGAATGTGATTCCATTTATCCATACTAGTAATTCTACAAGCTACAAGGGAAATACCCATGTAAATAGGAGTATCGTAATTAATCTCGTCTTAACTTTTATGTTTGGACCCACTCTTTCTGAACCAAACCACGCTGTCACTAAGTTAGTGAACTCTATTAGACATATTATTTCTTTGTGCATAATCATTTTGATCCACAGACATGTGGTGTTCTTACAGTACTGCATTTGTTCCTTCAAGACCTGCAATTCATGTGCTAGCTGGGTTGCTCCAGCCAGTTCCTCCTACAAAGCCAGAGCACTTTTCCTTGAAAACATTCGATCATCATTTAATGTCTCCTGGTAGTTTTTTTTTTTCTAAGTAAAGTTGCATATTCACAGGTGCTTCATTTCTTCCAACTCGATACTGGTTACTCAACAATCATTAACCCTATGCTCCTGTATGTGTACCTTTCTGTTGCTTACGCACCTGTGATTTAGCATGCCTGGCTTCTGAATCCTCCTCCCACTGAAGAAGAAACCACTGACTGTATTTTAGATGTTTCATTTATTTCTCAAGATCACACTGTTGTTAGAATTCAAAATCAAGAAGGTAAGGATTGCCCAGCTCCTAACAATGTTTTTCCATCCAGGGTTAGGGACTGAAGCGGTTGACTCTGTCACATGTTCTCATTAACAATCTAGCTGCCAAAGCCAAGCAATTGTGTTAGCATCTCTGGCTTTATATGTGCTTGATCAAGCAATGAATAAAACTACAAGTGATGTTCATGAGAAATGTCTAGTGCTTAGGCATTTGAAAAACAGACCACTTAGATTAGCACTTATCAAGCATTTTATGTGAAATAATCTTCTGCTAGAAATATCTCAAGAGTTGGGGACTCACTAGCAATAAGAGATAAACTAGAATAGAGCATATGTTGTAATCAGACAAAGCAGGTACTCAGACCTGGTCCTCCTAGCCCTAAGTGCATTTTGGCTATTAGGGGAACAAGGAGTGGGCATTTGTCTATAAATGCAAATTTTCAAGAAATATGGATCCAAATCTTTCTGTTTCTTTTGTTAATTTAAATAAAGTAATGTAGTAATCAATTGCATCGTGCAGTAATGAATTAGCTACATTAATTAATGGACATTTTTAAATTTTGTGGCTTAAAAAGAAATGCTAAAATCATGAACGTTTTAGAATGCATGATGTATATTTATGCTCTGGAATTGTCGATTAAATGTATTACCATGATGTTAGCTCAAGATATTTGGATTTGTGTGTTTGTTTTTCACATCTGACTGAACTAAGGAAACATATGCATTTCTTTACAATGATGTAATTCAGGACTGTTGCTGGGCATGTTTAGACCACAGAGTGAGAAGGGTTCAGAAATCGAGGGCAGCGTTGTTCAAATGCACTGTTTGGGTCCAGGCTTTATTCAGCTGGCCCCAACACCACAACATCTGGGCTAATGAGCCTGTGCAAACCTCCCAGCTGGGGGACTGATGTGGCTCAGGTGTCTGCACCAAAGCACTGAGGGGCCCATCACCACCTAGACTGGTCCGTTGCTTCTTCCTTTTTTACTCTAGGCAGTAGAAACCCAAAGTCATATAAGAATTGGAGTTCCGGACGTTTTAATGCTGCTACGCAGCGCTATACTACTTAAAGGCCTCCTTAATTATCTGGTAGACTGATAGAATCATTGAAGTTATCCCAGTTTGCCCAATAAATATGCCTTTGGATATGAAGACTGTACAGATTAGTTTTGAAAAGTCTATTATTTAACAGGCAGAGTAAGAGATCCCATGATAACTTTCTCTCCTGATATTGCAGAAGTAATTAGACTTAGAATTAGAAACTATTAAATTTGTACCTTTGAGGTCACAAGTACATTTTACATATTTTCCCCCTCTCTCTCCAATGGAAAATACAAAATCTGGCTTTGTTCAACTGAAAACTGAATGAATATAAGGCAGACATTACTATTCTGTTCTCACACATGGCGTGCCAGACAGACTACAGTTTGAAACTATCTGCATTGGATTTGGAAATATTGACATGGCCATGGAAGGAAAGCAGAGCCCTGCCCATGAGTGTCTGCCATTCCTCCCAATGGAAGGGGGTCTTGGTTGTTAGCAATGCCCGCAGCCACGTGCAGATTTGCTTTGCTCTGATGTTTACCTACTGGATTTTGTTTTCCCTTTATTTTCTACAGGAGAGACTCTTCTAGAAATCGTCTCTCCACTCTGATACTTACAGATGGATTTACCATGTTATACTAGGCCACAGAAGAAGAAAAATATTGCACCCAGTCTCTCTGATTGGCTCTCACTCCAGTCTGTTTCTGGTTCCAGTGAGGACTGTGTAGAATTTTTTCTTTATTGCAAAACTGGATCATGGCAAATTAAAGTCTTTGCGTGCCAGCCTTGTCATCATAAATACTCTTGGTGGATATGCTGATCTGTTTTTTTTTAATGGGGGGTAATATTTCAGATGACTAAAGGATCAAAACGCAGAGCACACTTAGGTCAATGTAGTGTAACTCTAATCTTGCCTAACAGTTATCACAACTTGGACTGTCAGAACTGAGATAATTAAATCCTGATCATGAACTATCCTCTTCCTACTTCCACATGCTAAACATCATGCCAGAACTCCTAGCTGACATTTTCTGCAAAAAGACATTTTTAGGCATCATAAAGTGTGAAGGCTGCCAGCAGGGCAGTCTATCACTTCTACCTTACATCAAGGGGTGTGCACCCAGTTGGAGGAAGAAAATAAAACCGGTATGAAAAACAAGACTCGAGCAAAGAAGGTTTATGTGGGCACCTTGCAACTCTGAAGATCAAAGATCAAAGCTGGGAAAAAGAGAGTGCATCTTGCATTTCCAGCCATTCTTGAATCAAACAAGAATCTTTGGGAAAACTTCTGAAAAAATGATTTTATCTTCACCCCTCATTGATGTAATTGGCTCCATTTCTCTTCCTGGGCTCAGAAGCACGCTGCTGTAGCTCTAATTTTGGCACTTCCACCACTCTTCACATGCACTGCTTTTCCACTCCTGGCCGCACTGCTCACAACAGCAAAGCTGAAATCACTGAATCACAGAATCACAGAATGGTTTGGGTTGGAAGGAACCTCAAAGCCCACTCAGTTCCAAGGCCCTGCCATGGGCAGGGCTGCCACCCACCAGATCAGGCTGCCCAGGTCCCCATCCAATGTGGCCTTAAAAACCTCCAGGGATGGAGCATCCGCAGGTTCTTTGGGCAGCCTGTTCAAACTGTAAGGTACAAGATGTGAAGATGGCTTAAAAAAACAGGAAAGCACAGAACTTTGAGAGATATAACGAGCATTCCTTAAATATCTAGATCTTTGTTTCACAGATCTATTTTCTGACAATAAGCAATTTTTGAAAATCCAAGTGAGGCAATATCAGATTTGTATGAAACATTCATGAGCGTAACTAAAATCAGGGATGTACCTCCAGCCAAGGTGTGTCTGCGAGGAATGCCTTTGATGCCACAGCTTTCTATCAGGGCTGGTGCTGTCATGGGCAGGCGTGCAGCTTACGCAGCCTGACAGGCTCTGCTGGGCCGCAGCCAAGTGCTGCATTTAATTCCCAAGTTCTCCTCAGCTTCCCCGGTCAGAAACACACAGAGAAACGGGAAACCTGCAGTGTGCAGGAGGCTGCGAGGCTGACACATTGCAGGGGGATGAGTGAAGGAGAGTGAATGCATGCACATTGGTGTCTGAGAAAGGGAGGAGAGAGAGCACGTGGGTGGGAGAGAGCTGCTAAAGGGCAGAATGTGTTTGGGGAATCGGGGAGATAAGGCAATGCAGGAGGGGGCTGTGAGGGTGCTAATGAAGCAGCCAAAGGAAATCGCCTGACTGCTGCATATGAATTTACAGGCATCTGTGTGTGGTGGAGGGTGAGTGTGCCGCAGCAGAAGTCCACAGGTCAGGGGGCTGGCAAGGAAAAAATATATATATATAATCACCTGAGCACTGTTCAAGAACAGCATCTGGGGTTTGCTCCTGAAGTGCCTATTTAGGAAAGAAGTGCAAACAAGTTTGGAGGTCCCACCTCAGTCCCACAAAACACTGGACACATCACACAACAACTGTATGGATTTTACAGACGATAGCTTTCATGAAAGGAAAATCTGGATTGTCGTGATGTAATGGCTCAGATACAAGTCCCCATTTAAGGGTATTAAGAGGAACTGCTTCAGAGTGAGTTGCCTGCATTTTCCCTGACTGTAACTAATAAAAGCCCTTATCCTCAGCAATATCAAATTTGCCCCGATTAAAAAGTTGCTTCTCTATGACAACAGACTGTTTCTCCTTGTTCCACTTCAGAAAGTATTAATTATGGAACATAATGCTTTACAAATATTTTTCTATATAAAATGCTGCATTGAAGTCCTAGGAAGTTGAGTAAACAATGATGTGTTTTACAATATAAGGAAGTTTGTTTTCTGTATTCTGAGGAAGAAGTTGCGTCAGTGTTCTGTAAGTAGGTCAGTGACAATTCCTTATGTGTTTTCTAAATTCACATGGACTCTGCATGTTCCAGCATAAGAATACAGGGCTAAAACTACTGTGATTAAATATTCATGTTTTTCTTTAAAAATAAATGGACCCAGATAAGCTGCAGTAAGAGAGGTAAAGCTTTCCCAGGGCAGCATTGTCATCTGCATGCTTTAAGAGCTTTACTCACTTCAGTTTATTAGCATATAATTAACATGAAAGTAATTAATATGAGATTCCCTTCACAATGAAATCATTCATGAATTTGGGGCTTGTAACACATCCCTTAAACTTTTGATTGTCTTGAAAACTGTTGTGAATATTGGTCATTATTCAGAACAGCTACTTGTATCATAGGATCTACTGAGGGATTTGGTGGGGAGGAGTCAATAACATGATATCTGCTTAACACAAATTGAAACATACATGGCCAGGAGACTATTTATAAGGCAGCTGTATTGCAGAGCACTACAGGAAGGAAGGAAGGAAGGAAGGAAGGAAGGAAGGAAGGAAGGAAGGAAGGAAGGAAGGAAGGA